>NW_010559746.1:19921-20292 GCF_000687285.1 Phaethon lepturus
GGCACACGCCCGCTCTGCTCTCCTCCTGCTCTCCTCCTCCCTACTGATGTGCAAACAGGGCCCCCGGCACAACTCCTGCACTCACTTGCAGCGCAGCCCCATGCACTATAGCGCTCGGCGCAGCCCCAGTGCCCTATAGCATGGCCTGTACACCATGGTGGCTTCCTCCCGCCTACTGAGGCAGAAATGTGGATCCCAGGTGGGCTGGTTCGGCCTGGCCAGGTGGCTGCGGGCACCCGCCGACATCAGCCAGCTGCTTAGAGCGGGGAGCGTTGGTTGGCCAAACAGCGATCCTTATCTCGCTGCTCCTGTGCCAGGCCGAGCCCAGGAGCCGCGGCACCGGCTCCGCCCCCCCCCTGCTCGCCCCGGGG
>NW_010559746.1:20323-50359 GCF_000687285.1 Phaethon lepturus
TGCAGCGCAGGGCACCTCCGAAGAGCCCTCTCGGGCACCGGATAGATGAGGACTTAAAATCACATCATGGTAAATTCGAGTATTTGGCACTAGATGGAAAAGGACTACATTAAGCTAATGTTATTTCACCTGCTAATTTGTTTAAATTGTGGAGAACTGTGTTTATTTCCTTTTCTTTGTAGAAGGTGGGGAAAGAACAGTGTGTTTGCTGTATGTGCTACGTTACCTTTTTTTATTCTTGTGGTTTTTGTTTCCGTGTCTTTTACAACAAATATTTGGCAAATCACACATCACTGTGTCACCGTCTTGCTCACTGTGTAGTTCAGCGTGAAGTGATCCACATACCTTCAAGGAAACTGGCTTTTTTAAAAAAAACATTGAAAACTGACATTTGAAGTATACCACAAAAGCCAGGTGCCAGATGTTTACCTGAAATTAGATTATTTTTGGTGAGTGGGGAGGCCTTCATCAGGTTGGTTGGTTGAGGCCTGTGTTCAGAGATTGCCACATCTGCTCTAACCGTGACAAGAAGCAAACTTTCTTTCTTCATCTTTAAAGAAAGCAAAAAGGATAAGAGCTCTTAAATGTTTTCTGCCAATAGAATAAAACTAAATTAAACAAATAGTAGTATAACATTTTTATATGGTAAAATTGTTCTTGGTGCATTCTGCAGTCTGTCTCTTTCTTTGAGGAGTGGTGAGTAGTATTTTTTGCCTTTCCTTCCACCACTGCCCATCCCCCAAATAACATTCATGCCTCTTTAAATTTTCCAGTCTATTAGCTTCAAATGAAGAGAAGACAGTGAGTGCATTTTCTGAAGAGAATCTTAGGATGGAGAAACACACCTTGATTGAAATCTTTTGAAAAATACTCTGTCCTCAGAGTGAAAAATCCGTGAGAAAAGTTTCATGTGAAGGCTTTAATATCAGAGACATTTTTAATATCATTCCTTAAAAGAGAAATACATTTTTACTTCATTCATTCAAGTCTGAAAACAGCCCTAAAATAAAGTTCAAACTCCATATTTAAATTTAAAAATGCTAAACTGGGTAACTTCTTTTTATAGAAGATACGAACCTCCACACTACCTACAGCCTAAGTTAAACCTTGCCCTTTTTATTGCAGTGAGAGCTGCCCTTACCTAACCATGGTTTAACCATGTTAATACATTAAGCCAAATCTAAAAATATTGAAAAGAGAAGGTAGTTTGGCATGCCTTATCCTTTACATGGCTTGTTATATTTATTAACTATATATATGGTTTCTAAATTTGTAGAAAAATGTGGAAAGCAAAGCTTAAGCAGACCTAAATTCCTTGGAGATGAGATTCCAAGGAGAAAAAGATACTCTTCAAACGTCTGTCCATAAAAATAAATATTTATTAAACATGCAGATGTGAGACAGAGTTTACCCATATGTCTACTCTCCCGAGTTTCATGAGACTCTTTGAGCCTGGATTTTCCATGTTGGCACATAAGCTAGCAAAAATGATGTTCTTTTATGTTTAGGCTTGGTTTCTCCTTGCCTGGGAAGTGGAGGAGTTATTATTAGCTATTACTACTAACATGAAATGTGATTTCAGGCTATATCAAATGTATGACTGTCTTCCTGCTGCCTTGCATAAGGGACCGAAACATAGGCAGGACTTAGAACCTGCTGCTGCGGAGGTTGCCAGATGTTTGTCGTTTGCCAAATTTTAAACAATTAAAAATTTCTACCATATCTTCAGAGCACAGCTTCCTTCCCTGCCCCCTCCGCCAGCTTTCCCGCCCTCCCTCCTCCGCTTCCCTTGGCTTTGCTTGTAGCTGTGAGCGCTTGCTGTTCCTGTAGATCAGGCACGGGTTTCTGCTGACTACGTACATTTATTTATGTTAAGGCATTTTGCAATATTAGGTCTACAAATGGAAGCCAGTGAATGGTGTTTTTTTTCAAGAATTTAACTAATGGCTCTGAGAGAGAGAGGGAGGGAGAAATAATTTGGACCTTGAATATAAGTGAAATGGATGTGTAACAGTTTAATACAAAGTTCATAGTTCTTGACAGTGCATTGACATACAACATTTCAAATCCTGGTAATTTAAGTGTTCTTACAAGACATGAGTCAAGTTCAGCTGTGCTTTATTCAGAAATTTGTAAAACAATTTCAGATCACTGTGGTTCTGGTGATATATGACCCAAAAAATGTGGAGATCAGAAGTTGTTAGTCACACTGTGTGTAAGGTGGATAACCTTATTTGAGGTTTTCTGTGCATTTACATTTTTTCATGAATGAAATGTTTTAGGGTTTAATTAGCACTAATATCCAGGGAAAAGGTTTCTAGTATGTAGTCTAACAGAGCTAGGATGTAGTTGTAGAGTACAAGAATTAATGACTGCTAATTTCGTTAGCAAACTTACGGTATCTTAGTAGTAAAGCAAATGTTTAGACTCCCATTTCTAAATTCAAAAACAACAGAACAGGTATTCAGCCTGCCTCTTCTTATCTAAACATCGCTGTTTCTCAAATCAGACATCCATCAGAAGGCAAACTTACAATGGGTTCTAGAGATGAGAATAGACTCCAGTTCTCCAAAACAGTGTTCAAATATTTGTAATAAGAGAAGGTGTTTTGTCTATCCACAGTCCTCCGCTTGTCCACCTGTTTGCTCATATTATTTGACCAGGAACTTGCTTTGTCACCTTTTCCTTGCTGCTGTCCTTGTATTGTATGGATGTATTTCCACATAGCTTCTGTGAAGACGAAGCAGGACTCGGAGAAAACAGCCTTTAACTTTGCCCTGAATCATGCTGAAAGCAGCTGGCTTGCCCACTGAAAGAAGTTAGATGACCTACGGAAAAGTTGATCCACCAATCTTCAATTACAGTCTTAGATCTTCCTGTCTACACAAAGGACCAAAATAAGATTGTTCTGGCACCTTTTTTGTTTTTATAATTCTTATTTGTCACTGCTTTGTTTAGCAGAGTCTGTAGTTATTGTCTGAGTATAGTTCTTGTAATTTAATAGTAATTTATGATGACCAAAGACTGTTTTCTCTTGGGGCAACAAATTAAACGTTTCCTGAGAAAAATAGAAGAGTACGCACAAATTGCAAGTTGCTGTGCTATATCAAACTTTCTAGGTGTGCAGTTGTTTATCAGTTATGTTGTTCTGGTTTTGTCAGCCATGAACTGTAGAGATTTTCAAAGCTTAGCTTTTGTTAAGACCTGAAAGTACCTTGTGGGAAGTATTAGTGTCTCATTCCACTTTGTACTGGCTGGTTTAGACTAGTCTCTTCCTCTTCTAGCACCTTTGATGGTCAAGTAAATTGGACTGTTTCAGTACATTGCCCTCCCATTAAACTTTTGTATTTCTCCTAAGATATTGTATACTTTCAACTAAGATTTTTTAATTATTATTGTGATTATTCTTGATTTAGAGGTTATGTGTACCTTCTTTGGAAGATACTTCTATGTCTTCTAGCATCTATTTTGAAACAAGCTTTGAAGCATATAGGAGGAATACCCCAGTGAGTTTTAGCTGTATGGTTTCATAACAAAGATCTCTCTCCCAAAAGTTAGCTTTGAAACAAAGGTAGGCATTATCAACACTATCTGAAAAATAACTACCTGACAACTTGCACTGTTACCAGAATCCTGAGATTTCCATCTAGGAAATCATTTGACTTCTAAGAATTAGGCTTGCTTGCAGCTGATGCTGTGTCAGTGTCTTCTCTGTGACTCAGTACTGTATACCTCGAGATCTTCTGAAAAACTCTTTCCTAGAGCCTGACTCTTCTTGACTGTGTGCTTGGGCAACAGAAAAATCCTCTTCTCAAAGACGCCTCTGAAATACTCTCGGTAGACTGAGGTGGCAGTGGAAGCTAACTCTCGTTATGACGAATCTTCTTTGGTCTTCTTAACAACTATTTTGCTGTAACTATCAACTGCCATGCAGCTGATCTTTTACTTCAAGAATATCAGTGTATTCACTGAGAGCAGTGCTTCCATAGGCAGAGAAAAATAAGCAAACAAACAAAAAGGAAAACTATTTTTGGTTTTCCTTTCAAATGTTGATTTTTGGCAGTTATGATACAAAAGCAGAAAACCAGAACAGGTAAAGGCAAGGTATTTTGGGATCTTAAATAGGTATATTTTTCTGAAGCTGTAGTAAAATGCTGTACTAATTACACAGATTATTTGGGTTTTTATGAGTGTTTATAAGTTATGCCTTTCTCTTGGAAACTAACCAAAGAGCTTGAGGATTTAAGGATTTACAAAAGGTCCTTTCCAATTCATTTTTAATAATTATGTTTGCTTGTCCTGGTTTTAGCTAAATCACAACATTGCTAGAGTGTAACTATTTTTTTAAAAATGAAAATGTACACCTTATTAAAATAATCAATGGTGATCACTTGAGCAAACATTCAATTAAATGTTAGACTGAATAAATTAGTAATATGTAAATATTATTCTGTTTCTATTAAGTGAGTTTTTCTCACTTTCAGTGTTGTGAAATTAGTAAGTTCCTTAGTGACTACCTAAACAATACTTTTTTGTGTGTTGTTTTTAATGTAAATTTTTCATTCTTTAACATTCATAATGCACATTTGGAGTCTTGTCACTACAGATTCAGACTTTTGTGTTATATCCCGTCACTTTTTAAGTGAGTCTACGCTAGCCACTGCACAGATGCCCATGGGACTCAATTTTAGCTCATAGACCACTGAGTTATTCAGTGATTGTGCCTTTAGAAATGCAGTGCTACATGTATGTGGCATAGTACCAATAGCTGTGCACAGATGAGAAATTCTTAATTTAACAGTTCCTCTAATTTTGGTGTACATAAAGGTTAAAATAACATGCACATTAAGATTATTATTAATCCAGAGACTGTAAACGTGGTCTCTTAGTAACCTGCCGGTAGTAGGGGAGAAGGTCGGAGTAGAGCCACTTCAAAAATATGCTGGTTGCCTGAGTTGAACTCCTGTTGACATTTAAATAGGGTGTCATGTTCCACAACAGATGAGAAACAATGCTTGGCAAGAAGACCATTTCAAGAAGTGTACAGGAAAATGGGTCTACTTTCTCTTTTCCCAGTGGTGGAAGAGCTATTTTGGGGCTGGAAACTGTTCCTCTTGAAGCGTATGGGAAAGCAATAACAAAAGTACGCTGAACCTGGAGAAGGAAGAAGAATAGTTCCACAGAGGGTAGGTAGCACAGAACAACCTTGGGACCATACTTTTACCTGGGGAAACTAGTGCCTGACAGTAAGGCAAGAAGCAACTTTGGAGAAGACTAGTAGCTAAAATCTTAAAAAGACTGGACTTTATGAAGGAACTCACTTGGAGGAAGTGGGAACATTAAAAGTACTAGCTGGACTGACTTGCTGCTTCTGCACGAGTGCTGGTGGTATTTCACGCCAGAGTCATTGGCAATAGTAGAAATTGCAGGGGTTAATCGTTAACTGGTTTGCTGTTTGCCTGATTTTAACATACTGCTGCCAAAACAATGAAGTATATTATGAATACTACAATTTAAAAATTATTTGTATTATCTTTACTGCTAGCCCAGGTATACATATAACTATTGTATTACCTGCATGTGGGTCACGACACTTTAAAACTATATAATTAGCCTATCACTTTAAGCAATAGCTTGAGATGCAAGCTGCTTCTTTTCTTAGACTACCGTAGATACTCGGTTGAGAGTCTGATCATTTAAAATTTAGTTTTCAAAAAGTATTATTTTCTCTTTGTTTTCTAAATAGATGAGTAGTAAGAGTAAAATCTTGGGCATGTTGAGGTCAGTAAAAGCTTTTCTTTTGCCTGAGGTATAGATCATATTTTTGTAAGCATAAGATATGTATCTATATAATTATAAGCATAATAATAATAATAAGCATAAAATCTATATCTATATATTTATCTATATAAAATCTAAGCAAGCTAAGGGACAGATTGACTGGAGAGTCCATTTTCTAACTTTTCTTGACAGGGATAGTTACTCTCCTTGCTCTTCCAAACTCTTCCTGCGATATAAGAAAGCAGGATCGTTAGAGGCAGGAAAAGCTTCCTGAGAGTTATGAGAGATAGGAGTAAGAATTCAGTCTTCAATGATTTAAGAATTTTTTTCACCCATAAAAAGTATCATGTAGTAGCTCATTCCTTTATGTTTTAAACTTATACAACTTCATGCCAAGGAGGGCAGGAAGCTGATGTTCAGACGATTAGTCCGTACCGTGGTAGGGCATCTGTTGTAACAACAACAGTGTGTACTGGGTACGGCTGATTTCTTTCAGGAGGAATCAGTTCAAACTTGTCACAGAAATGGGAGTATTCCAGGTGCCTGAGTTCTGCTAAATAATCATACTGGGCTATGTTTAACAAGATTAAATAAACTTTGCCAGGAGGAGGTAGAGGATAAATCAGTGGGGCATCCAGGCCCAGGGTTGTAGGTAAGGCAATGCATGCACTCCCAAAATTGCCAGGTTGTGAGAAGAGGGCCTGTGGTAAGAGAGACCTTTTTCATACTGATGCTTTTAAAAGCTGCCTCATTTGAGGTTTTTTCCACTATCAATGAGTTGGGTTTTTTTTTTTACAACTATAGCTTTGGGCCATGTTTTCTGCACATCCTCTATACGTATTGAGTGTTACTTAAAGTGTTGGCGAGCATATTGATTTAATTTTCAATTCTTATTCTTCATTTTCTTAAGCAGTTTCTAACCTCTAAAGAAAAACTCTTCTTGAAAATGTATTTTTCATATATTCCCAGACCTGAATAAGGGGTAATGTTAGGATAAATAGGGGGAGATTATGCAAAACAAGTTCAGCAACTTGAAGTCCCCGTGTTGTGAGGGTGTGCTTGGTTTGTTTTGAAAGCCAGTCCAATCAAATTAAAAGCAGACAAAACTAAATTTGGTTCAAAGTTGGCTCACCTCAGATTAGCTGTGAAAGCCAAGTTTAAATTGGGACAGGAAGGGAGGGAATGTGGTCAATAGCCTTAAAGTTGAGCATTTTAAATAGGAAATCTGTTTATGCCTCCAATAGCACTTGCTGTTCTGATTTGTTTAGAAAAGCTAAAACAATTCAGAACAGTGGAGTTGCTTGAGGCTTTTCTGGCTTGGATTGAGCTAAACTGTCAGAAATTTAAGCTCATCTCCAAGCTTTGATTCATCCAATTAAGTGGTGTAAGTGATTCTGATCTTGACTTAAGGCACCATCTTGCCATTATTTTCTTCATATTTTCCTTGTTTTCCAATATTGAGCAAAGCATTAATATTTCCTAGTCTTAAGAATACACTGTATAACTTATTCCATATGCTTTCCTAAGAGATGTTCTGATTTTATCATGAATATTAAACTACTGTTTCAAGGCAATATTAATGAGTATAATATGGGATCACAAAAAATAAGAGTCATGAGAGGTTTTTTGGAGGGAAATATATTGATATTGCTCACTGCTGAAACATGGCAGGGTTAGTTTGGCTTGTTTTTGATAGGAGAAATAGAAGCATCAGTGCTCACTCAGAGAGATGAAAATTAAAGAGAATATAATTGCTAGATGAATATTTTTTGCTGGATGAACATCCTCTCCCTCACAAAATCTGCATGAAATTTTCTATAGGCAGGATCTTTGTATTATTTATTCTATTTTTTTTTTCATTCTTCAGCTTAACCAGCTTCTCCTTCCCTCATTCTTATTTCTCTTCTCCTCCCGCCCCCACTCCAAAATGCCAAGGTTTTCAACAGGGCCGTTCTAACACAGTCTGCTGAAGCGTTGAAGCGTTGAATCACTAGTGACTTAAAGCATCATCTTTGCTGATTCACTAATGCTCCTAGCTGGATAATTCAATGATTTATATAATACATTGTATTTATATATGTACAATTTCTGTAATTTGAGCGATACTTTGTATTTATGTAATTCATGCAAATAGTGGGGACAGGAATTCTATTCAGATTACTGCATTAGAAATTCAGGCGCTGCTGATGTGTAAGAAAACAACCACATCCTTTTCTCAAATAGCAAAATTCTAAATCTGTGACAAACAAATTTGACAGAAAGAATACATGCATATGCAATGGGAATTGACACAATCCTTAATTTAGTTCATAACAAGCATTTACTACATGTGATGCTCACAATCCAAGTCAGATCTTGCATCTTTGGGGGCAGTTGGAAAATTACTGGTTAGAATGTTTTAGATACCTTTCACATAATTGTAGACAAATCTCAAGACTCGGCACCTCTTTCAGATCTGGCAGCTGTAATGAGAAGATGCACTATAGCCCAGAATTTTCAGTCCAGATGTGGTGCATTCGGAGGATTTGTGATGATAGTTCATGGTCTTCCAGAGTGGTGAGTTTTATAAAATTCAGTGAGAAACATGTGAGACACATACACATGCCATCTTTGTTCTGTCCCTAATAAGTGCTAGCAGCAGTCTGGACATCTTCGTGGGAATACTGCAGCCGCCTTCCGGCTCTACTGAATGGTGCAGGGAACAACTGGAGTAAGCTGGCAGAGCTGGAACTGTAATGTGATGCAGAATATCATGCATATGTTATGAAAAAGATGTGATTTCATAAATCGCTGTCAGCAGCAAAGGGGACGTGATTGTGGTTTGTAGGTTTAATGAGACGTTAGTGAAAAGTGGATTGTTAGTGGCATAAGAGTGAAGAAACTGTGAAATGTGGCAGGTTTGTCATTCTACAGGGAAGAGCACAGCACATATTTGACAGCATTTAGATTTGTAGCCCCCGAGTACCAGGACTCTAGCGCCAGGATTTTCTTAAGGTTTCCCTAGATCATGAAACACATGTTGGTCAGGGAAGAGGTTAAAACTACATAAAGGGTCGAAGCTTTTCTAAAGCATAGCCAAATCCCTTATACTCCCTCTCACCACCACAGCCACCAGCCCTGCTCCCTTTCCTCATTTTACCAGTAGTGAAGAGTTCGACACTCACATTTGGGGAGCAGGGACATTGTCTTAAAGAAACTTAAAAGGAAGCTTAAAGGAAAGGGTTACTCCGATCCTGCATTCAAGGGAGGGGAATGTGGAGCTGACGAGCATTCCTCCCACTAATTTCCCTCTTCTGTCAAATACCTAATTTTCTTTGTCATCTGGATCCTCTGCATCTGGATCAGGATCTTCTCTCTTCTCCTTTCTTCCCTCCACCTGCACTAAATTTTACTGCTGCTGAGCATCACCCCTTTATTCCCATAATTTTTCACTATAGCTTCAGTACCCTTTTCTTATTAAGTCTTTTCTTCATTCTTTAATTTTCTCAGCCCTGAAAGCATGCATTCATGTATGCAGTTTATTTTCTTTTCAAAAGTAGTTTGATTCCTCAGAATTTTATTATACCCTGCTAGTATTTCTTAAAAACAAAAAAAGTCAGTGGTGCTAGTCATGTTACACAAACTGATACTGATTGAGCACAGTTCAAATTCAGTGCTTAGCCTGTCTCTTCTACCCGCTCTGCTCAAGTGAAAACTGATAAGCTAGAAATTCATTTGGATATATAGTTTTTGCAGATGCTTTGTCACGTGAGTACTAAGCGTGTGCCTGGGCTAACATTTGGGCTCTAAATTTTGTTTTCTTTTTGCTTTTTTGACTGTACAATGAGTGCCATACTCTAAATGCCGGGGAAAATGTTGAGACAGAAAACATCTTTGCAGTCTGAGCCATGGTTTGATCTGTCACCTTCATATTGCAGGAAACGAACAGCAACATTTAGAAGAGTTAAATTTGGGAGGGGGGGAGAAAAAGTTAGCTGTATCTCAGAATTACATGTGCATTTAATTACAGATGCTCAAGTTAGGAACGTTAATGTTACCAGTTTCCTCTCCCTTCACCCGCCCCAGCCCCCAATAAATGTACCAAACTTTGGGGCAATCCAGAAAAGCCCATATATTTTGTTTTGTTTTCTGATCCACTGGAAAAGTACCCTTTTACATAGAAAGGCACTACTTGTTTACAGATCACAGCAGAAAATTTGACTTTGTGGAGGTATTGAGGAGGCAGTTTTTCATTCTGGGGAGTTGGCAGCTAAGTGTGTAAAAACATTCTTAGTTCTAACCAAGAACAATCTCCCAAGTTTCTCTTTGCGTAATAGAGTTAGTGATGATTTTGTTCTTTCTGGTCAAGCACTTAGAGTTCCTAAAAATCCATCATAAACAGAGACAGACCGCAGAATGGCTTGCTTGCATGAGCTAGTCTGCTCCTCAGGAAGAGGTAAGGACTCATCTTGGCAGCACAGTTTCTGCAAAGGGGAATAGTGTGTCACTCATCTTCTAGAATTATTTGAATGTGTTTGGAGAGTGGTGGAGCAAAGACAATCAGCAGGCAATTTCTTCTCATTTAAAAGGCCTTCCTCAAATTTTATCAGGGGCATCAACTAAAGAACTGAAACAGTCATGGGGAGAGTGGCAGAGTATTCTCATTATATTAATGTTTTGTCCGTTTCTCTGTTTTAACAATGGATTTAGGAGGAAGTTTTATGTCTTTATATATCTGTTGGTAGGCAAAGGAGATATTTTGGCTACTCAAATCAAGAAAAGGCTGAGGAACTTGGAAAGGGACCAAGATAGGAGAATGAGCTGGAAGATTTCTGCATTTATGTCTTCAGAGAGCTTATAATTTTGGCACAGTTACAGAAAACAGGGATTTCTTTTTTGCTTTTCAGACATGTGGTGGTATGCTTGCATTTTTTTTCTTAAAAAGGACCAATTTTTTTTTTTTTATTTCCAAAAGCAGTTCAAAGACCTGTAATCACATTTTAAGCTCTCCTTACAAGAACTTCATTTGTTTTTTGCAGTTGTTCATGGATTTACTTTGAGCAGATCTCACACTTGTCTCTGCTGATCGTCATTTGAACAATTTTAACTTTGATATGTGTGGCAAATAGCAATTCAGCTACTCTTTCACACTGCTGCTGCTCCCCATTCAGCATCTCACTTGTTGCACTGCTTCACCAATTAAGGCAGTTCTGAGGTCTGGCCAGGTGCTTCAGTCTCTGTTCCCCTTGTTGTGTTACATTAGACCTCCTTCCACCTCACTGTTATCTCTGTTATCTACCTCTCTTATCTACCAAAACTTTTTTGGCATTAAAATGTTTCTTGAAATACTTAAATAGTTTTACTAACAGTTGCCTTCATACCTGTGCTTTTGAGTAACATGCGAGCTGAAATAAGAATCAGTAAGTACATTAGAGATGCCTCTTAAAATGTCAGTAGTTTAAAATTCAGTATGTATGCATCCGTAGGTTTAGAGAGAAATTTTGGAGCCTTCCTTTGATGTTAGTACTAGAGATTCTAGAAATGGCATTTGTAGAGACTATTTTGGGAGAGGGGTTCAAAGGAATGTTGAAATTAAGTATTAATGAAATCAGGAGGTATCTAGGAAAAATTCTGCCACCTCCAACCTCAATGGTTGTCAGGTGTTCTTCAGAGCTTATGAAAAAATCTGGTTGCTGATGAATGATTTCACTTTTAAAAAACTATGAAAACTTGATTTATTGTGATGTTGGTTGTCTCCTTATGACCTAATTTACCATTCCTCTTTTCTAATTCAGATCTTAGTAAGAATTGCATAATTTACTGAGTACTGCAAATACAGATTCAAAATAAATTTGTTAAAAAGAGAAAGAGAGACGCACTTCATATCTGCATATTAATGAGTCTGTGTTTATATTAACTTATATTAATATTATTTATATTTATGTTAACTTCTCTTCCTCAGGTCTGCATGAGCTTCTTCATATGCTGCCTTAAGTCAGCTCTGGCCCGTCAGTTCTTTCTCCTTCTGCAATCTCATGCTTTTTAATGTCCTGTAGTTTGGGAGGAAGTCACCTGGAGCAGTGGATCCCAACCCGTTTTCTAGCTGAACATTGCTTGAGAAAATCACCATGTTTGTTCATTTGGAACATTTAGGCTTCTTTAATCATAGAAGAACTACTTTGCAGAAAGAAAGAGGAACTGACTAAATTCAAAACAAATAAATGAACTGTATTTATCTTCTTAAAGTGAAGTCTGTACCTACTTCTCATCCCCCAATTTGCCAAATCACTGGCATCATTGGAGACCCAGGTGATACTGGAGATAAAGGATGAACCCTAAGATGTGCAGCATGTTGGTAGGAATGTTTTGATGACAGATATACTGGGCAGGCAACAGAACTGTAAGAGGTGGATAGGTTGATGTTGGGGTGAGAGGACTTCTGTGGAAAGCAGAAGAAACTGGAAATGGAGAAACAGCAGCAGGGGGTGGTGGGTAGTGCCCTCCGTAAGATGTGGGTACATGGCTGCAATGGTAACACAGTAAGGATAACGGGGACACTTACCAATTCTGTGGTGCTATAATGAATGTACGCTTAGGTAGCGAACTACCGTTTTCCACAAGTTCAGACATACTGAGATTTAGTGGGTGAGATCTGTATTCATAGAAGTCATTGTCTTAAGGTTAAATACCTCAGCTTATTCACACCAGAACTTCATCTGCCATCACTGTTTTATCTAGATGACCACACTTAACTAGAACTAAATGTTCAGCATCGAGTGCTCCAAAGTCTTGTAGTTTCTGAAGTAGAGCGTCGAGTTCTTCCTCACAGTGTGATCTCCTGCCTGCACTGTGAAAGCCTTCTTGGTTGAAAATAGTTTAAATTTAGTGTAAATATAGTGTAAATATAGTGTAAATATAGCTCCAAGATGATCAGGTACAATCCTTACACTGTACATGTTGCATTCTTCAACCTTGTAGGATAGTGGGCATCCACCTTGCACTGAACATGGTGACTAATCCCCAAACTAACTGATTGTTTATTATTTTCCCTTTCATTTGGGCAGAGAACTTAGGGAGCAACTGTTGTGGAAACCACTCTTTTTTTGCATTTAAGAACCCACAATGGACAGCACTAATTGCTTATTGGCACCTTAGAGCAATGATTTGCTGCTCTCCAGCTCTTTGCATGGTGTTCAGCTTTACTATTATAACTGAAGAAGTTGCTTTTAAACAGGCGAAAATTAAACAAGAAAATGAAAACGTTGGATGCAACTTGAGATCCCAGGTTTTTTTAATGTGATCAACAGCTTTAGGCCCCTTCCATGTGTTCTGCAGAAACTGCGCTGCTGTGAATGGTGATGCCTGCTGGAGCAGGCGACGTGTCCTGAAGTGCCTGTGGAAGAGTCTCGTGCAGTATAATCCTGCCCATCAAACGACCAGGCACGCATCTTCTGCGGCCAAAATGCAGACTCCTGTATCTCATACTGGACATGCTTTGGGGTCTGTGAAGTTAACATATGTAACAGCTTGCTGCCCTATAACCGAAGCGTGCCAAACATATGGTGGGGGAGTGGTTTTGGACCCATAATGCATGTATGTGGCAGTGGAGTCGCCATGGAGGAAAAAGGGAGAGGACTGCACGGAAGGGACAACTGGAACAGGTCCTCCCTGGTCAACTCCTTGCTCCCAGTTAGGGGAAGAGAGGGGAGGGCTTCAAGGCTGGTGCCTTCTGATGTCTTGAACCTGAATTTTAGAGGAGGCTTCGCTGTGCTTTGTCTATGATTCAGCAACCATACTTGTATTAATGAGTATGGCTTCATTGAAGCCTTTATTTTTAAGACAGCTTTAAGAGGTGCCTGGTGTTACCCTAGTCTGAAGGCCCCTGTTAATTTTTATCAGAAGTAGCGCTTTGAAAGATTGAGCTATACATTCTCTTTTACAGACCTGTAGCATAACTGTTGATGCCATTTTGGCATCAGCTTATTGCACACTTATTTGGGGAGTTTTGTCTTCTTGCAGCTGTTCTGGGGCTTGACACTGTAAAGAATGACACAACTAGTGATCTGCAATAAAATTCTGGTCTTTCTTTCCTTTAGAGAAATGAATTATAAATATCCTTGTTGCCAAGCACTTGATAACTATATAACTGGGAGAACCTCTCAGTGATATACCTTAATAGCAGAATTAATTGTTTGAACTTAAGTCTGTTTGTTGAGACTTCATTAGCTTTTCAGCTGAGAAAGAGAGTGGGGGAAACTCCGAACACATGAGTTGTGCACTGGGGCGCACTGGGAGACAAGCAGCCAGCTAAGTCCCCTGCAGTACTGCTTTCTCACTGTGAAACTGCTGTTGTTTCTTTCATGAGTTACATATATTGTGGGTTCCTTTCACCTTTTAGTTTATGTCTGGGATGGATGTTTTTGTTGTTTTAAAGTCTGCATGTGTGTGTTTATGTGCCCAAAAAGTGTTTGTTTGTGTGCGTATATATGTACACCGTTTTTTTTCAGGTTTGTGTAATGTGTTGTCAGGACTGAAGATCAAACATATGCGCTATTTTTACACAGTGATGAGTCCTTAGACAATCCTGTGTACGGTTTGGTTTTGTTTTGATTTCAGTTTCAAACTGTCTTCTTCCTAAACACTGAAATGTGACTGACTTGGAAGCGTACTTACCATTTCACTGTGTTGATGAAGGGTAGTCCCTATATTAAACTTCTTAATCTTCTCCAGCAGACTTTTTCAGTTGTTTAGGACAAGAGGATCTTATTATCATAAGGGTGGAATCCAGTACTGCGTATTACAGTACTGGATTTTATTTGCAGAAGAACCCCCTTTTAATGAGAGTAAATTCCTAGTGCTAAGAGCCAAAAATCATGTTTTACTGTTTATTTTTTACTATTTGGCATGTCCTCAGACAATTTGTTTATTCTGCTGGATCATCACGGGGTCTGTTAGATCATCTAATTGAAAAAAAGGGAGTTTGTTGTCCTGGAACGTCTCCAGAAGTTATTTCTTCCACAGCCAAGTCCCTCCTATACTCTAACTCTGAGGTCATCTCCATCTCCATCTCTAAGTCACATTTATTATGTTTAATTTATTCCCAAGTTACACACTTGGAATCTAAAAATTTTTAATTAAATACATGGCATAAAGTGCATTTTTAAAGTAACAATGTAAATATATCTCTCAGGTTAGTCACCTGGCCTTCAGCCTTAGGTTAAAAGTTACTCAATCTGTACTCTAGCAGAAATGCACTATTTATTATTGCTTATGATAATTACGTCTACTTCTAAGATATAGATAAAGTACTGAATGATACGGAAGGTTTTTTAAATGTATATGTATTTCTGTTTGTGAAAAAAAAATCAGCACGCTTTGCTTTTCATGTTTTCACATCTGATTTTTCAGGAATAGTAGTTGTTGAGGAGATAGCTGACAATGTGCTCTGTCTAATAACATCAGGCTTGCACTGTATACTTTTGTTTCTGTTCAGAATGTCCCAAGTTCTTTCTACAGCAGCTTTAATCAAGTTTTTCTTGAAAAGTGTATTTGCGGGTACAGTATATCTGCTTTTCTTTTAGTCAAGATCATTCAGAACTTCATCTGCCTCCTAAAAGGTACACTGAGAAATGGAGTTGCTCTTTAGGATTTTATATACTGATCTGTGAGCATAATTTTTTCAGGGAACAGAAGTCTTACTGCCCCTTTTGACTGAGAGAGTTTTTTATGCCCCATAAATCAGGAAAGAGGGTTTCAAAGGACTAGGTCCTATCTTTAGGTAATTACATATTCAGTGCAGTCTTCTGAAACATGTATCATCCATGTCAAAAAGGCAACCGGACTGCTGCTGACAGCTTTTATCTCATGAGCATGAAAATTGGGAGGGAGGGGGTTTTAAAGTTAATATTGTTCTTTTATGATGGTTATGAGTTCTCATACAACTGTGTGAAATCATCTATATGGTTTCCTGCAAAACTGGTGCTGCTGGCATTGATTGTCACAGTGGATGGCAGGTATTGAAGAGTTCCCAAGTAAGAAAGTAAAAAGTGTGGAAGAAAAAGCAGAGATTTTTCAAAAGAAAAAGAGATAAATTTATCAAAGAAGTAGTCTGTAAGAATTAGAGAATGTAACTTTTCATAAAATGATAGGTTAGTCCTGGCAATTAGACTTGGAAAGCAGGTAAAGGAGATCAAGGTGCAGAAAGAAAAGGGAGGTGGTATTGCTAAATGCGCTTACTTCCTATCTGAATATAGCTAGTTAGATAAAAATGTCAGTGGTATTACGGAGTAATTGTAGACCAGGGTGTATTCAGTTTGCTCCAGCTGCCTGACCTTGCCTAGCTGTTGAACTGAGATGAAACAAGCCATGGTGTGATCAGCATTTTGTCTGGGCTGCTGTGGAAAGTTATATGAACGCCCACCGGTGTCCCAATAGGTTTTGTGGGCTATTGTACTGAAGCCTGTTTGCTGCAGGTTTTTCAGGCTCAAAGCAAAAGTGTGCTGTGCGCCCAGCTCTGCTGTGCCTCTCAGAACATGTCGGTACTCCCACTGAACTAATTCCCATTTGGGCTGGCAGATCAGAACCGGAGTGCCGCTGCTCTTCGGTGAGCAGCCCAGTGAGGGAAGAGCTTCTCTGTGCGGGTCATCTAATCACTGGGCTGTCGTTTTACAGCGTAACCAGTCTTGCTAAACTTCTGCTGACTTTGAGTAGCTTGAATCTAGGTTTTCTGGCACATTTATGTAGAAACCACAGATCCTTCTCTTGTACCACCCTCTTTCCCCCAAGGGGAATATCCAAGAGTGAGGTCCATCTTCCACACTGAAACTGCATGACAAAAGCCGTGGTAATTACAGGTGGATTCCAATAACTCAAAACTATTAACAGAATCTGTGAACTTAACATCTTCTAATTTCATGTTTGATAGTGCTTCCTTGTGCGTTATCAGAGGTCTGAGTACTCCTTAAAAGGTGTATCTTTCTTTCTGCTTGTAGGATTTTTGAGGATGTGTATGTGTGCTCTGTCAGTAGGTCAGCGGGCAGATGACTCTTTTAATACAAGTTAAAGTGGTTGGGATCAACAGCGAAGATGACCTCAAAAAGTAGATGGGAAAATAAAAGTAACAAAAATGCAAAACAAAATGGGGGTAGAGCTGCGTAACAGTAGCTTGGCTCTTGGCATAAGACAATGTATTTGGTCATGAAGAAAGCAAAATACACATGCCTAAAAATTGAAAGTGGAACGTATGCATGCACGGTCAGTTAAGAAATCTGGGCAGGAAAAAGAAATTATTGTATTGAGTGATTATTCAGAGAGAATTAAAATTTTGTTTCCATCAAGAGAAATGTGAATTTATGTGGAAGTCGTATAAGAGAGAAATACATAGGTCAAGTTTCTGGTTTGAATTGGTGCCAGAGATCAGAAGAGACATATGAATGAATCGGCAAATATTGCCAGTGGAGCATCCAAAACAATTGTGGGATTCCATAGGATTCTCATATGCATAACAAATTTGGCTTCCTTGGTACTGGATCACTGTGAAAACTGAAGGCCCCATGGTGTTTGTCACTACATTTCGTTGATCCATTTTAGCATACAACTTCTGGATTTCAAACACAATGGCATCTATAAGAAGTTGCTAAAAAGTGACTAGAATTTAGGTTTTGGTTCTTACAAATTTCTGTGAAACTCTTGAATGTATTTGGAGAAAGAATCCTGCAAAAAGCTTCATCTGCAAATGCCCTGCTGTAGATGTGAAGTACCCACAGGCATAAAAATGTCCTATCCATTGACTGTTGTTTCATTATTTGTTCTGAGCAACTAATTACCATATTTTTAATGGCCCCATCCTTATTTTAAAGTGAAAGCTGACTGAAAATACTCATCAGTTACTGAGCAAATACAATGATCAGCTACAGATATTTTAATTGTTTGTTTTCCAGCATTTCAGATACTCGGGTGAGTGCCTTTTGGGTACTTTGATAATGTCATTGTACTTTGCTAATTTCTAGTTTTATGCAACTCTACAATGATCTTTTTTAAGTTTCAAGCTGATGTTTGTCTAAAATTGTTTGGCTTGGGCATATGCATTATCTTGTTCACCTTCTAAAAATACATACTGATTTTTAATATTCTCTGTCTTGCATTTTGATGACAGATTCAATCATTCAGAGAAAAAAAAGTCTTAATTATAAACAAGCAAACTTTATAGGCCTTGGATCCTGAGGCAGTTTCTGACACATTCATCAGACTTCATAAAAGCTCAACCAGAGAAGGCAAATACTCTGTCATCATTAGAGTGGTGGTGAATCTCTGATAAAGTTGATGGATCGGTTATCACTCTTACTTTAAAAGAAGTATCTGGAACATTGCTAGGCTTAGTCTAGATGGTAACCAGTAGCAGGCTGCTGTTGTCATCCAAACATTTTTTTGATCTACAGTGCATCCCTGAGTTGCCCTCCTAAAAAGCAGTGCTGCCACGTTGGCTGGATGAGTTGTCCTGCTGCACTACCAGTGCCCAGGGCAGTAACAACAGTGTTAATCTCCAAGTTTTCCTTCCAGGTCAGTCTGAAGAACTGTGTTCCGTTTAGCTTTCTGATTAAGTCACTTCTAAAGGCTTGGTTTTCATATGATCTTTTAATTCCTTAATTTAAAACTCACAAGGTAGTTATTTCTGAACTTGCATAAAATATATGCCACCAATGTGGTGGAAGAACATTCACTCACTCATGGGACAGGGGCACAGACAGAGGAAAGGTCTACTATTGGTGGGGTTTTCTTTTTTTTGGGGGGGGAGAGAGGGGAAGTGAAGGGGTTGACAGAAAGAAAGAATAATCTTAAAAATATAGGAAACAGAGTGATAAGAGGTACATTCATACCAAAAGAGAGAAAATCATTGTGTGTATGTGTGTTGCCAGTAACAAACCGACAACATACCTGCTACCTTGGATTTTTACTTATGCAATTCTACATGGAGAAGGGGGACGTTGTTATCTGCTGCTTGCTTTTCGTTTTTATTTTAAGGGAAATTCAGGCTTACCTGAGTGTGTCAATAGGTAAATGCTAATTTTCATATATGTTGGCATCAGTGCCCATAACACATTTTATTCAAATTCTACTAACTCGTAGTTGTGGTAGAATCTGGGAGGGAGGAATTATGTCAGATTCTAAAAGGTCAAGGTGCCAGCTTTTGAAAAAAAGAATGTATTGTTGTGATCCCTGTTGTGAAGAGATACAGGGTAGTTTACAGTTTAAGTGTTTGTCTTCCAGTGGCTCCCTACACCTTTGTGAAGCATCACTGAAGCTGGGGTTGTTTCATGAGATTTAGGGATGTGAGTTGCTTGCCCATCTGGAATTTCTTCTTGCCTGAGCAAAATGTTTAAGATAGAAACCGCATATTGGTCCGCCACACTGAGGTCACTGGATGGTTTATTGACCAAGTTGAACAGCACTATATTGAAAGAACTGTTCCTTTTTAAGTGAAGAAAAGCATTAAAAAGTGCTAACATTAACTTCTTTTCATAGGAAAAAAGTGGATCCATTAACACCACTAAAAATGATTGATCATGAGCAGAAGTGCCAAACTGCGTGCAAAAGCTCTTCTCATAGTGAAACTTGCTGGTCACCAGCTCTGGGCTTTTATTTTCCAAGTTATTAACACATCGTTGAGAACACACTAATTTTGGCTTGCTGCCATGCAGTGCAGTTGCTCAGCTGTATTTCCTGCTAGTAACCTTTATTTCCATTTCACAGTGATTTCTGATCACTGATTATTAGATCTCTAGATGAGCTCACCTTGAATCCATTTATAGTCTGTGAAGAGAAATAGGCATTTCAAAGGAGGAATTTATTAGATAATAACATAATAATTTTTGTAATTCTTAGATTTTAAGCATCTGTGTTAGAATGAGATACAATGCACCCTACATTTGATTTATTATATTAGCTTGACATGTGGTAAAAAGCTCGGCTGTAGAAAACAGTATTTAGCCAGATGAATTGCATTATAAGATTCAGTCCTTTTCACTGCAGTTGGTTAAAATTGTTATTGGTGATAGAGTTTTGCATAATGCGTATGATTTTAACCCTTGGTGGACATAACATTGTGTCTGTGCTGTGCACAGTTACAGATTTTCTGTGTGGCCCATATCAGAGGTTTCTCTTCTTATAATTGGTATTAATCCCTAAAATGTTTAAGTGAGCAGATTCCAAGCATAAGCATAATATTAAATCTGGTGTCAGGGCTTTCATGTGCCAAATGAAAACTAAAATTAAATTAAAAAACCCTACCATAACACACATTTGGAATACAGCAAGCTGTAAAAAAAAATTGCATTAATGTCATATTATATATAGATAATATAGCATGGATTCATTTAGCTTGTAAGTAGTGGAAATACTTCCAGAGTACTGGTCAGTGTAAAGAATTACTTTTTAAGTTGTCATTATGATTTTGATAACAACTAGAGCAGTCATCTTCTAAGATTATTCTAAATCTTACAACAATTCTAAGATGTAGTTCTTAAAATCTCATAAGTCAAAACCCAAAAATGAAGTCCCTTACTTAATAGATATATGGGTATCTGTATTTTTATGTCTGTCAATATTTAGAATTTTTGAAGAGCAACCTGTCCAAAAGAGGCACAGAAAAGAAGGTTTACTATGCATTCAAGAAATTTATGGCAACAACGTGCTGTACGTGTAATTCCAACATTTTTTTATGTAAGCTGTATACTAACACCAATTCAGATTTCTATAGGCGACTGAAATTACTAACAGTCCACAGGAAGGGAAACACAGAATTTGGCACTATTGGAAGTATTTTGTCACAGCATCAGTTTTTTGTGTTAAGCTTTGGCTATGTTCTCTGTACAGTTTACAGAAGAGAGCCATCAGCTCATGCTATAAATCACATAACATTTTAGAGGCAACGTGGAAAGTAACCAAGTTAAACTTGAAAATTTAGGCACTTGACTGAGTGAGATCTTTTTCTCCTTTCTACTTACCTCCTTGCAGGGCGTACAGAGAAATAAGCTGGCCGTTCAGAGAGCCGTAAATAACAGAGAAGGTAACTTGGGCTGGGGAAGCAGTATGGTAAAGGCATGAAGGGAGCCTGAGGACATTCACAGATTAGCGGGGAGGCTATTGTTTGCTGACACAATAGAAGGAACAGGCTCCAAAAGGTGTGTGGACGCCTGCCATCTTCTGCCTCCTTTCCCTCCGTCGGACAGGACTTCCACAGGAGAAACAGCAGCTCGCCATGATGAGGTGGAAGCGTGAGGAAAGGGACCTCTCCGTCCTTGGGTCCCCCTTTTCCCCTCGGGCAGTTGCGTTGCTCTCTGAGCCGGACCAGTTCTGGGTATTGCTGTTGTTTTCTGCAGTCCTGCTCTTACAGAGTCAGGCTCTTCTGGCGGCTCGAAAATCTTATTTTTTTCTTATCTCATTTACCCGTGGCTCACTGCATCTCAAGACAGGATTATTAAATTAGATGAAACAGTTGGGATTGTGTTATATTAAATACTTTTCTCTAGTCAAAGGAACACTCTCTAGTACTTCTCTGGAAAGCAATGGTATGCCTTTGATTTCTGTCAGGCAAAACCAGTGGCCCTGACCCATGGTTCTGGATAAAACATTGCCCCCAACGGCCCTTGCAGTGCGCTTTGCTGTGGTAGAAAGCTGCAGCCCTTATGGCCCAGGGTGACAAGGCAAGCCACAGCGTGCTACGTGCTTCGCCTTGTCATGACCAGCAACCACAGGGATCCCTGGTCTGATGAATCCCGCTCCTCCTAGTCTCCTTCTCTGGTACAGGCTGTCCTTTCTTACCGTCTTCATCACTCTTCTCTGTACCTCTGCCAGCTTGTGATCATTTCTCTTGAGTGGAGGTGACCAATGTTGATCATGTTTTCCATGAATTCCTATCAATATAATGTTAATACCTTTCTCTCTCTGAGGAATAGCTTATTCAATATGTGTTGGGCCTCCGTTGGGGGTGGGTGTTTCCCTTTTGTTTCGCTTTGTTTTGTTTTCATGGTGTGTCACTCTGACAGCTCATGGTCATTCTGATATGAGATACATCCAGAAATTACCCTTTCAAAGTAGGACTCTATGATGATACACACATGCAGAGGAACTGCATTTGAGATGCACAAGCAACTCAAATTTGGGCATTTGCTATCTTTTTCATCATCTGCTTGTGCAGCCTCAATAAAATTATTTTTAAATGAATGACATAGAATAAACTTCTGTCATGTATTATGTGCCTTTTACAGACGTAATTCTTGAATCTTTCTGAATGTACAGCTGTCCATTTCCAAACACACTATAAATTGTTGTATGGACCACAAGCATTTGAATGGTACAGAGAAGTTTAAACCTAGTTTACTGTAGGTCATTTACATGTTCAGACAAAGCATCCTTGTGTCTATGCTTCCAAGCTTTCTTCTGGTTTGTATTTCTGGTAAAAGTTTTGTAGGGCTAACCTATTAATAGCTGCTTTTTCCCACATGAGCAGGCAGCATCCTAAGCTGTCTAAAGGCTAAGAACAGATTTGTCAATGAAAATGTATAGTGGTTATTTTTATTTAAATCAAGTGTTCTCAATTAGCATCTGTGTAAAAGAACCACTGTAAAAGAATACAATAGTCATAATGTATCTAATGATCCTTTAGTGGCAGATTATGATCATATCTTTATTAGTGGTGGTAATTGTGGTGACAGTGTTGCTGACAGGTTAAAGCCATTTCTTACGACAATAGCTTTTGTGCCGTTGCATCAGGATCAGAAATGCAGTTCCTGAAGATTTGCATATTATGAAGAATAGGCTGCAAAGACATGGAAGCACAACCTTGTCATTGTGTTTAGTGATGTGGGTGGCAGATTGCTATAGCTGATTCTGAGCAGGAAGAGTTTGCATATGGGTAGGTTTAAAGGCCTTTAAAGGTTTTAGGATTGGTAGGCAAATTGATTGGCCAGGTGAGTGGTGAAGTTGTTAAGTACTCCAAGCAGCTATAAGCTTTTTAAAAACCCTCGCAATATTTTAAAATGTATAGTGCAGTGTCTGAATAGCTGCATTAGCTGAGATTGCTGGACTAGACTACTTCTGCAATTGTACTATTGCTAACCTCAGACACTGCTGTGGTAGTTCTGCGTAGCATTGCACTACATGATTTGGACATTAGCTAAGATTTAAAATTTCAGGGAGGTTGCAAGGCACTAAGCTGGAATGGTTCTCCTAAAAAACAAAAAAAACCCAAAACCTACATATGTACCTGTACTATGCAGATTGGTACAGAGACATGATGCCATTGTTGATCTAGCTGAAACTTTAAAACTAGAGAAAACGTTGCCATATTTTAGGAAGTTTTCTCACATTATGCATTTTTATTTTAAAAACAAACTTTTTCTTCCCCAAAGTATGTGAGAAGATACAGATTCCTCAGTAACTTATTTACTATTTTTAAGTGACTTCTATTCCAAAATGTCTGCAAGTTCTCTGGATTTTTCAACCCTTCCCGCTTCTCCTTCATGCACACACCAATGTGATTCTGTGTGAATCACCTTTCATCCCAAGTTAAATGATCATGTGAGATTTCATCCATACTCTTGATCCTTAGGATAATTAAACAAATATTTGCTCCAAAGAATCTAACCCATGTTACACAAACAGCCCAGTGAATGATGGAAAAAAATCTTTTGCTTTCTAGTAAAAATAGGATCAGTAAAATCATATGGGTTTGAATTTCATTAACTCGTTCTATAAAGGTTCCATCAAAAGACCATTGTAATTTTGAGACTAGCCAGGAATGGAATGACTAAGAGAATAGAAGAAAAAGAGATTAGAGTAAGTAGACTTATCTCCCAGGAAATGGTCACACTATGTTTACAGTTGTTTTTCCCCTCTCCCACATAGGTATGCAGATGGCATAGTCATCTGTATAAGTAATCTACCTGCTTAGTCTTCATATCTACTATTTGATCTGTACAGAGAAATAAATAAATTCATGTCATGAAAACATAGAAGTTAATTGCAACATAAACCTGGTTTTGGAAGGGACCACTTGGGTCAACAAGTCATGTCTCTTCAATTTATTTGAGGAAACATGATAGCTATTTAATCCAAAAGATCATCAGCTTAGCACACATACACCACAAAAAAACCTATAGGAAACTTAACATCGATACCACAAAAGGCCAACCTGAACGTGACTGAACAAGTATTTGTTACAAGCAGATGTATAGGTTAAGATAGATGTATGAGGAGAAAAACCGTGTGATTGGTTATTCAGTAAGTTTTGATGTTTTATCTGGCTTTGCTAGTCCAGACTCATGCAGTAAAGCAAAAGCTGTATTTCTGCAAAAAATATTATGGATATAAATCAGGGTGCAAGAGTATGTGAGGCTATACACATCTTGGAGATATTCTTTCCTGAAGCAAATTTTTACTGATTACTCTTGTGTGTAGTAACATGTTGGGATCCTTAAACAGGGTTAGGAAATGGTCTTACTTGCTGTGAACTTACCAGTGCTTCTGGGAATTGGGATTGCATTAATATGCATTCACTAGCTGCACTTACAGAATTCCTTGATTCATGTTAAGGTAGTTGTATGCATGGATCATGTTTATTTGTAAAAAATTTTCTGTTGAGGGACACCATTGACCCTTACTACAGGCGCTTAGAAGAATCAGAGCATAATTTTGAGTTTGCATGCCAGTAACTTTGTAGAGATTTCTTTTTTTTTACATCAGCCATTTGCTGGGATAGCTAAAACTTAAATTTCTCAGGCAGAGGGGTTAAAACACAGTGGAAAAATGTATCTCTATCTAAAGTGTATCTATGTTTATATCAGGGGAGTGATACAAGCACAAGTAAATCACACATCAGATGTGTTTGTGGGGAATGCAGAGACAATCTAGCTCAGCAGAATATTGTCTAATGAATAGGGGTGGAGGCAGGCATGCTGTGACTGCGAGTGTTTTGCTGAGGCATGTGCCTCGGTGTTAGTGAGGTTAAGGCGCATCTCACATATGTTCGGTGTCTCACAAGACTTTTTTTCCCCAGTTTTTCATTCCTGTCCAAATAGGGAGATCGTGCTAGTCGACCTGAGCATTTACTATTAAATGCAAAATTCTGTATGACATACCAAATCCTTTATAAACTGAAGATAAATGATTTGGCTTCACTGTTACAGCTGTGTAAGATGTTGGTCAGCATGTTGCAGAGAATCTGGGACATGTCTCCTGTACAGATTTTGTCCCCTATTTTTTTAAAGTAGCAACTCCAGCTATAATTCTAGGTGACTTATTTATTGATGAATAAATTCACTTCTAAATTAGGGTAGTATTAGCATGTTTTGACTGGCCTTATTTAAATGTTTGATCTCAAGGGCTCTCCTAAACAACTGATTAGAACTAATTTTCTATTGCCTTAAAATGTGAATGTATTACTTTGTTTATTCAAACTGGGGAGGAGGGTTGTCCTTGGAGTGCCCCCCTAAGTGAAACTCCTCATAAATCAGGATACTGTCAGAGAAGTGTCTCCTGTTTTGCTATACAGTATAACATATCCCATAACAGAGGCTTGCAAATTCATCAAACAAGAGATTGTCCTTTTGCTTATTGCAAAAGCATCTATGTCACTTAATTTAACAGTGTTATTTGATTGTAATATGTAAGAATATTTGAATCACATGAGGTTACTTAGTCTTTTAAACATTATTAGGCCCTTGCTGGATTTACGTTAGTTTCAATCAGCAACTTCTGCCTCTGGTACCAACAGATGAGCATGTCTGCAGTGCTGCCAGGCAAGTCTCTCTTCATAGAAAGGAATTTCTACTCTGAAAAGACAAGTAATAAACACATGAATTATCTTACCAATAAGGATCTAAATGGAAACCCTGAGCTGGTGGGGATGGCCAGAGGAGAAATTCCCATTTTCCCTCTGCTTCCTTGTGGGACACAGGTGAGGAATAACTAGCTTGGACAAGGAATAACTAGCTTGAATGGAAGAGGATTGTCCTATTTTTTTAAGACGATCATACTGGAAATCTGCTTTTCACCTGATGCTTTTTTGTGCAGGCTTCCCAGGAGCATCTGGCTCCTTCTTGGAGCTAATCCATTGCAAATGTGTTCTTGGGGCAAAAGGCTATCATCCTCATTTCTGTGGGCTGCTGCCTGCAGTTTTTCTCTGGAAATCCTTTCTTTCTTTTCAGACCCTGTTACCTTTACTCCATAGTCTTCCACCATATCACTTCACCTGCTTTCTCCCTTTTGTTGCTTGCTGGTGCCTCACAGAGATGGGGGGTTGTGGTTTGTGGGACAGGAGCAGGTGAGGGGTAAGTTGCTTTGTCAGATGAATTACATGGTGACAGCTGTGAAGTAAAGGAGTATGGCATGGGAATGGGGACAGCAAACTGGGTCAGGGAGCCGGGGAACTACTCAGAGCGTTACCGTGCCCCTCAGCGTTGCCTGACCCTTTCCTGCATCAGTGAGTTTGTCCTTAATCCACAGATGTGAAGTCGATTCAGGCTCAGGTCTGCAGTCACCGTGGAAATGTATACCTCACTTTCTCTGGCATCTCTCCCATCCTGCTTCTTAAAACCAAGATCTCCTCTTGAAATTCTTCTAATTACTTTTTTGAGGTCACAGGTTTAAACACAAAAGGATAAAGGTTAGATTTTTTAGCATGACCTTCACTTCTCTGCAAAGGATGTGCTGTGTCATTTCTAGACTCTTAGCCAGTATTTTTAACACAGTCAGAGTTGCAATTTTTTTGGTTCTTGGTTTATGTATCTTATGAAAATCCAAATGTAGCATTCCAGGGAGTGTGTACTTTTGTGTTAATATTTGACATCTGCAGGGAGACAAACTTACCAAGAACTTATTACCAGAGAGAAAGATTTATTTTTTCTTGAATACCTATACAAATACCGATTTATTTTTCTCTTTTCAGACCATGGTTTCATGATGAAGTGGAGTAAAAAACACGGATACTAGTGAGTTGCATATCCTGATGTGCAGCAATGGGCTACATGAAAAAGAGAGGTCAGTGAGGAGAAGCAGCTCAGGTCACCACAGTGTTACCCACTTAGTGCAGTGCCCATACTTGATGACAGTGACAGCAGAGAGTTCAGAGATCCCTGTGAAAGCTGAGGCAGGAAGAGTGGTAAGCAGGAAGAATCTCTTTTCCAGTTGCTTAGCTCCCCCGTAAGCTTTTGTTTACATCCATCTCTCCATTTGCTCTTTTTTTGAGAAACAGAACCAAAGCCACAGCAGAGGCTGTGTAAAGGGAAGATGGTCTGCAAAGGGTCTGCAGCATTTCTGTAGAGAAACTTTCTCCGCCTCTGCCTAATGTTTGTGAGAGAAAGTTCTACATCAATCCTGCTCTGGATTAGAGGGGCAAGAAGCAACCAGGTCTCTTGAGCTGCGTCTGTAGCAGCTTGCCATTAATTCTCACTGGGTTTTGGTCCCTCTTTAGCCCAAGCAAAATGGGCAGGAGAAACTTTGTGGCAGGGGTGACCACCCAGTATGGCTTGTTTCCCTGAACTTGTCAAGCTGGATTGTCAATTCTCTTCCATTCCAGAATGCAAACATGGCCTCACGCAAGCAACTTGGGCTCCCCAACATTCAGCCTGAGGCTCACAGACAATGCAACCCGAGCTGGGAACTCGCAAAGGAAACCAGGAAATAAAGGTGTCTCCAGTTTCCCTCCAGGAAGGCTTATGCTGTTTCACCTGGTTTCACAATGGGCCAACACTGAGTTTAAGCACGAAGCAGGAGAAGATTAATTTTATTTTTGCACACACATACCCACTCAGCATGTATTTATATACATATATAAATACATGTATGTATACATATGTTGCCTGATCTGATGGGGCAGAAGCAATACCTCATTTTCAGGAAGACCAGGAATTTGAGGAGGATGCCATGTTGGTTGCCTGGGAAGAGAGGGGAAGAGCAGGAATAATCTCCTTTCCCTTGCCCAGGATTTTGTTTTTATTCACAGGTACGATTTATACTAGAAGCTGGTTTGGTAAAGCAGCATTGCTGAAACCTTTTATAGAAGCAGGTATTTGGATTATATTCACAGTTTGAGTTTATCCCTGTGCAGAGGAGACACATATTCATGTGATAGCTTTGATTTCTCTCTGGGGGGAAAAAAAAAAAAATAATTGCTGTGTCCAAAGGCAGTGAAAGCTTCTCTTGTGTTTATTATTGCTTCTAGGATTTTGTAGTTTCGAATGTGTCAGGATAAGTGCTGTACTTGGGAAAAGCAAAGGGAGGATTGTGAATATAATTACAGCCAAAAGTCCTTTATGGGCACAGGTTGCTTGCGCGTGTCATTCTTGAACTGTGTGATCTTTTCTCAGGAGGAAGAGACCCAAAAGGGCCATGGGGTTTTTCCAGCAGGAGAGAGGAAATGAGAAACACTTTCCCTCTTTTGGAGAAAGGTAAAAGCAGGATATACCAGGATCCTGTCAAATCCTATTTATTGGCACTGAGCCTTTTCAAAGCTGGGAACAAATCTGCACCAAAAATCCCAACATTAGTACACACAGGAAGAAGACTGCTAGGGAGAGGAGGAGAAGAAACAAGGCAGATTTAGCTCCTAGGACCGACTGACACTAGCCAGATTTGGGACCTAGGTCCCAAACTGAGGTATTTACATAGGAAATAAATATGACTATGCACATCTTGTGCATCATAAATTACGGCTTCTGACACTGAAGAACTATGAAAATCCAGACCGATTTAGTGATTTCTAACTAAGCCTGTTCAGTTTTGAGCCCTCATAGGGCTGCAGCAGAGAGCAAATGTAACCGCTCTTCATGAAAGCGATTCATCGTGTATCCCATGCCTGACAGCCTCCAAAAACAGCAGTCACCCTGTATTGTGCTTCCAAACCCAGCTGTTTCTGAGGAGGTTTTTGCCCCTCCAGACAGGAAAATGTCAATAGGAAAAAAGCAGTATGTCCTAAATAATGCAGTTCAGTAATGCTTAAAAATGCACATTCTGGCCTGGCAGATCCAAGACCAGGCAGTACCATAAAAAGACATACCTGGCACTTGAACTCAGTAGTGTCTGCTGAAAACTCCAGGTACCCAACCACCAGCGGCGCAGTACCTGTTTCTCTTCTGGATCCTGCTTCCTATGGTGTGCGCTCCAAGTAGACAGTACCAGTTCCTCTTCCTTGATCCAGCACTTCCCACCTGAGTGACAGAGCAACTGAAAAAAAAAATAAATCCTTCTCTTTGTAAAATCTAGTTTCTTTTTACCACATGCA
Source organism: Phaethon lepturus (assembly GCF_000687285.1). Lineage (NCBI taxonomy): Eukaryota > Metazoa > Chordata > Aves > Phaethontiformes > Phaethontidae > Phaethon > Phaethon lepturus. The sequence continues at coordinate 49,362 of NW_010559746.1, forward strand.
TCTCAAGACTTTTTAGATAAAAATGGTATTTTGCTTGATTGAAGTTGATGGCAATCTCTCTTTGATTTTAGTCAGGACCAAGATTTCACACGCATATGTAGCTATCAAAATACTACTTTTTCACTAATTCATCTTTGAAAGTCTGGGGGAATAATGATATTTGGAGATAAAGGCTGAAAAGTTTTGGGACTTTGAAGGTGTCATGTCCGTCCTTCTTTTAGTGCTCTTGTCCCTCAGTGAATCGGGGATCACGTTTGAGTAGCGTGGGTGGTTTCTACGCGGTGGAAGTTTAGGAAGAGCCAGGTGCTGTGTACCTGCTGCTTTTGCGCCAAGATGCCGGTTTGCAAGGCGAGAGAGTTGAAGCAAGAAGGAATGCCTATAATGTGGTCTAGCTTGATGTTTCATTTCGGGACCTAAAATGGATGTCAATGAAGGAACCAACAGACGGTTTCTTGTCGAGATTCGTGGTGATATTGGCACGTGTCTGTGTTCTGGACTGAGCACTGCTATGAGCTCGTTCAGCTGATAAGGTTTGGAATACTGAAAGGAAAAACTGGCCTACGTGCTGCTGTGACAACTTGTGGAGAGGGATGCTTTGTTTATTGGTAAGGCAACGCATGGCGCCTGTGCCTACGTCTGCATTTTATATAGGTGTGCCTATGTACGTGCCCATCGGGCTGTGGGCAGCAAGGCCACTGGGCAGGCTCTGGCTGCCTTCCCGCCCCGGGTGGCATCGGCAGGCTGCCAGCTCTCCTCTCTCAGGTCAGCCAGGATGGCAGCCATCACCTGTGGCAGCCTGGGGCTTCAGACCTAGGGGTGCCAAACCTCGCGCCGGTAGCAGCCAGGCTCTTCCCGTACAGCCGAGGAACGAGAGGAAAGATCGGGAAACCCCCCGTCCATCCTAGGCCGGGGCGGGGGGACACACACACGGGGGGGCCGGGGGCCGAGGCCCGGCCTGGAGGCCGCAGGTCCGGGGGAGGCGATGCCAGATCCGGGTT
>NW_010559747.1:0-17350 GCF_000687285.1 Phaethon lepturus
AAGAGGGCAGATTTTGACTAGATCTAAGGAAAGAAATTTTCACAATATGGGTGGTGAAACCCTGGCACTGGTTGCCCAGAGAGGTGGTAGATGCCCCATCCCTGGCAACATTCCAGGTCAGGTTGGACGGGGCTCTGAGCAACCTAATCTGGTGGAAGGTGTCCCTGCTCATTGCAGGGGGGTTGGACTAGCTGACCTTTAAGGGTGCTAGTCCCAAACTATTCTTTGATTCTGTGATCTCCTCTAGACTCAAGCTCTATCAAGTTCAGGCCACAGCACATGCTTGTAGAGAGGACCAGACCTCTGTTTCTGTATGGTAATGGACTTCAGCTCCAAACAGGTAAAAACTGGTATGATAGAAAGCAAAGAGTACTGCTCCCTTTTTAAAGGTGGGAAACAAGGTACTGAAGAGATCCATGTATATTCAGCATAGATCCACACGGGTATGCATTCAGCTCAGTTATACAGTTAACAAGTCCCCTGTCATTTAATACTTCAGCCCTATATAGACCTGGCTCTCAGTGACTTTCATAACATCACGCAGGCACTGTCTGACAGGTCCAAGAAAGGAACCCAGAAGTTCTCCATCCTGGTCCAGTCCCTCTCTAGAGGGGAGACCTTCCACTGAAAGACTGGCTATGCCGAGCAGCTCCTGGGAGGCGACCAGCACGTGGCTTCACTCACAGCAAGAGAGCAGGGCAAGCTGGAGAGCTGAAAGGGCACAGGGAAGGACTGCGATAGGCATGAAGAAGCTACAACGCCACAAGGGACAGAGAAAACGGGCAGCAGGGTGCACAGCAAAAGACTGGAAGACACAACTTGTTAGACACCTCAGCAGACGCAGCACTAAAAGCAACGAGACACAAAAAAACAGCAGAGGCAAGAGCCCCCAGCCTCCGCTTTCGCGCTGCTGTTGGATGCAGAGTGCAGAGCTGGGCTGTCCCGGCTCAGAACACATCAACCAGCTGCGGCTTTGTGCCCGGCCCTGAGCAACCACACGCAGTGCGAGTGCTACCAGCACCAGCGAGCAAAGCTGTTTAAAACAGGGCCTCTCGTGCCCTGCATCACACCCTGTCAGCTTGTGCGACGCAGCGGCAGAGCCACAGTCGGAAACCCACTAGAGCAGACTGTGGCTGTGCCAAAGCAACACGGCGGTTTTGTAGAAGGAACTGTGCATCAGTCAGATTACATCCCTCCTTCCATCTCCAAGCCATGCAGTCCCTCTGGACAGAACAAGCCTTTGCCACTTCCCTGGAAGAGCCAAATTTCTGTCATCGCCACTGACAAGGGATCTATAGGAAAGAGGAGCAAGCACGGCAGACAGAGCCCCGACAGCAGTCCCAGGCATTTGACTATGCCAAAAGCTCCATTTGCCCTTGGGTTTACTCCCTGGTAAGGGCAACTGCAATATCTGCCTCAAAAGAAGTGAAAGAATTAGAAGCAGAAGAGGAAGCAAATGAAGAAACATTAGCAATGTGCCTTATGTAATACCATGGATCAAATTTGAGAACTGGATATAGGAATTCACTGAGTCCTTAGCGTTCATCTAGTAGCACATACTGCCAAGCCATCTTGTCGCAAATCTGGGAGAGGCATCACTGACACAATGACTATTCCTACTGAAACACTGGCTAATAATCTCAGTTGGGATTCAAATTCCCACGAGGCAGTCCCTCTGCTTATACCATGTCAGCAGGTTGTAGGAGACACTCGTGCCGGTGGGAGCTCTGGGTACACAACCATTGTTCGTGCACAGGCAGGACTCCACGCCAGCAATCCTGGGAAAGCAGGAACGCCAGCAGGAGTTTGTCTGAAGGATGCGGCAATTAGTGCCATACGGGACATACTGGAATGTCTCCCTGCCCCATCTCATATGGGAAGAGACGGATAGTGGCTTTTTTGCTAACTATCCAGCATGACATTTGCTCCTCTCCTAACTAGACACACCCAGCTTCCTCTTAAGAGGTCTGGGTAATGTCCTCTGACAGGCAATTTCCTGTAGCAGCTTCATTTAAATACAAGAAATCAAATACAAATTTAAAAGAAGGACCAGTATGGAAGCCTCCTTGCTATGTATTTTGAAGTTACATTTCATTCTATGTTTCCTATCCTCCGATATTCCCAGTATGTCTCAATCAACTGTATTGATGAAGTAGCATGACAGAATTTCTCAAGGGGAAACTATGAGGGCACAGCTGGGGCTTTGAACTGCAGACAGCTATGCTATTTGTCTATATAAGCTAAATCACTGGCACAACACATGATGAGGTAACTACAGAACTATACAGGAAAGAGGAGTAACAGCTCATATGTTTCTCACAGTTCCAGTCTCCAGTTCCTCTGCACTTCAAAATGACTTTGCCTCCAAGAGATTAAATCCCCGTGCTTTGCTATGCAAGTGGTGTAGCCACAGTTTATGGCAAAATTGAGGTTGAGGCAGAATGTATCTCTCTGCTTTGAGCACATTATATCAAATCTACTTTGGCCTGCCCTTTGGTCAGAAGGTGAAATTGAAAGTGCTACGTTTAACTCTCTAGGGAGGAGTCACACTTACCTAAAAAAATATTTTATGACCTTCTGGCTCTCCTGTAATCGGCATTCATCAAATACTCATTAAAATATCTGATGCCCTGAGTAGCTTCAATTTCTCTTTGTCCCTTCCCATTCCAGAACGACCCGTTTGCCTTCTGCAGCAAGTTCTGAACTCCTGAAGTTTAGTAACCGCCAGCATATCAATATTTGCACATCCCGTGCAAATATCCTATCTTTTTTCCTATTCTTTAAGACAGGTGAAAATCACAAAAGTCAAATTTTCTCTTCTTCCTTCAAGAATAATACACTGCAATTGAGCACCAACTGCTACCTGTATGAAGTACACTGATATCAACTAAAAATACAGAATGCTGGGGGAATAATTCCATCTTTTCCCCATTCAGTCCTTCGAATTTACATTTTAAGTCCTTTTTGAAGTGCTTATAATGATGATCTTCCCATTCTGTTCCAGGAGGAATGGAAATGCCGTAACTAACGCTCTTACAGGGTTTCTGGAATTCTTTTGTAAGTCATGGTATCTCCTCAGATGCCACTTCCAGACAAGCTGTATAATGTCAGGGAAGACTGCAACACTCCTGCGTCTTTTTGCAGTGGTAACAGTGGACACAAGAATTGCTTCCAGATACCTTGAATAACTGCTGTAAGGAAGCACTGCTTATCTTCTTTAGCAGCATCAATAGTGCAAACAGGCCACAGATTTCCATGGGTATAAAGCATGTTCTTTGCCATCATGCGTGCTCTGTAGCACTGTATTCCTGGTTTATGTTTTACCAGGAAAAATTAGCATGGGGATGGTCTGTGTGATACCGTTCAGAGTACCCTTCTCCAAGTAGATGACGCAGTTGGCTGGATAAAATAAGGGTCTCGGGATACAAAGCTCAAAAAAAAGCAGTCTTTGAAAGATTGCACTTTTTCATATTAGAGACTGAAAAGGCGTCTTTAAGAACGTTTGGCTGAGCATTCATTACATGTTCCTATAAAGACAATAACTTTTCCACAAAATTCTCTAGATTATCACGTTACCCTTCATTAAGGCAGCACCATTGCCACATTCTTCTCATTTTTAATACTTAGTCTCACAAGCCATTAAAAGCAATTCCCAGTGCTGCAAGTTTAGGTACCAATGACATAATCCAGTCACCAGTGGCTTATGGTTAATATCTTTATTATTTTCAGACACAAAGACAACTTCCATAAATAAAAAATAATCAATGAACTTTTTCTAAGCACAAATATGAAAAGATTTATGCCTGCCTTTACAAAAATCTTTTATCCTTGTTAAATGTTTTTGGGTAAAGGAAAGGGGTGTCCTTGCCAACACCTACTACATATGGTATTATAACAACCAAGATAAACATCCACACACCTTGAGTCAGAGCTGCTTCCAAGTGTTAGAATGCATGTGTGAATTCCTAACTAATAGCTATTGTTTGTATTCATTAAAAAAAATATCGTGAGTCTGACTTTTTCCAGAACACAGCAAACTATAGCACCACAAACAAAATCATCATAGTTGATGGGTTTTCTAAGAATTGATCATGGGTCAGAAACACATTCCTGCATTTGGTTGCCATCTTTTAGCATTCAAAGGGAGTCTCAAATACTCCATATTTGACTGAAAAAAGTGACACTTGGCTTATTTAGTTTGGTTTCTGAGCCGTTATATGCAATTGAATGCTTCCTCAGAATCACAAGGGGTTTCCTTACACAGATGCCTGCAATGAAAATATCAAAGAACCAGAGAGCTTGCCCAAGTCCCCACAAGTCTGATTGGTGACACTTCCGATTTCTGATCAGATCACGGATAAATTTGCCAGCCTTCAGTGAGATACCAGACCCATTTCTGACAGACCCGGAACCAGACTATAAAATAATTAAGCAGCTGATCGCATAACTAGGCAGTAGGATAGCCATACACAGCAGAATGTATAGCTCTATTTCAAACTATTGTCATCCTGCCTCCGGTGTATGTCAGGAACTCACAAAAATCAAAGTGAGAGGGCTTGCTCATGCTTCTCAGCCCACAGAAGCGGGGCTAACTCCTCAGTTCGTGCTGCGCTCAGCGGCAGAATCCCACCGGCATTCGTTGTGCTCAGCACCCACCTGAAGCCACAAGGAGCTGTTGTGAAATGCAAGTAGTGCAAAGAAGCCATACTCTCCCTCGCAGTGGATGTGAACTGCTCCATCCCCTACCTTCACCAGAAGCACGCTGAACATTAAATAATATTTGCACAAGGCTATGAACAAGTAAAAAAAAAAATCTATTCAAACACTTCTCTGGGCTTGTCAAAGTCCCAAGTGTCTGTTTCGTGCGAAATGCCAACATGTCAGGGCTATCCTTCAGTTCGTTGTTTAATGGGAAGAAAAAAAAATTCAGATGTCCTTTCTCGTAACAACAAAGGATATTCTTTCTAATTCCCCACTGAACTTTTTATTGAAGTAAAAGTATCAGAGAGAGAGATGCATGTAGAACATGCTTCAATTGATTTCAAAATGTCCTCAATAATGTGTAATCAGAGAGACAAAAATTGACTCCTATGAAATAAATTCCAGTGAAATTCAGAGAATCTGTAAAAGACTGCAATGAAAGAAAATTTAGCTCCTGTAGTAATACTATTCTTTGTTTACTACCACAGTCTCTTTTTGAAGCCACTAAAGATATGTAAAGAAACACAGAGAAATAACCCAGAAAAGCATTTAGCTTAAGCTAGACCGTTTCCTCCAGTGCTTTTTCAATTTATCTTCCAGATTAGTTGTGATGAATTATAAAAATCGTACTGTACAAGTTCTGTCTTATAAATATGGACTTCATATGCTCAGAAGGATTAGCAAAAAATGTTTCCATTTATTTTCTCCAAGGAAGAGAATATTTTTTATAATCTCTCTGTCCAAATTCAATCAGGAAAAAAAATATATTGGTGGCTACATACTGCAACAGTATGGGAAATTGGACCACTTATTGTTTCAGGCCCAGGCCACCCAAGATTTGAGTGGATTTGGCAGCTTTCAGAATATATCACATGAGAGACTGGCGAAACAAAACAAAAACAACCCAGATGACTGTGCTTCCCTCAGTTACAGGGCAATGCCATCAAAGCAGCCTTTACTCACATAGCAGCATTTTCATTTTTAAAAGGCCAGATATTTTTTAGATGTCCACCTTTCAAAAAGTCTTTGCATTAATTTTACTTTTACAAAAATAATGTTTTCCTCACATTTTTTGCAAGGAAACTGATGTGAATTCTATAGAAACTTCTCAACAACAATAAAAAGACCTCAACACCAACCTCATAAGATCTCTCTCCAGCCTCTTTTTCCTGTTTTTCTCTGAGATATAAACATCAGATACAGGAATGTGCAAATGCAGAAAGTACATTATTTTTTGGGCTAGTCCAAGTATTTGGATAGTTCAGTCATGAACCCATGTCTGAATTTTCTTTTATCATTAGTTTTTCTGCGTCGTTATATTGATTTTTATGTTATTATGTATATCATGAATATATGGGCTGAAACCAGGACAGTATAGGGCTGTTCATTTTAGCTATATTGTATTCTCTCCGATTCATTCATAAAGAAAAACTGAGAGTATCAAGAAAAGTACCAAAAAAAGTCTACCTTTTTCCACAGTATTCCCCAATAACCACCATTCTGACTTCCCATGCCAGTTTGCTTCCTCGGCTTCCACTCAGCTTCAGCGCGCCGTCTCTGTTTGAAGTCACATAACTTTGCAAGCATCCTTTTCTGCCACACTGCTACAGGCTCAGAGCCAAACTCCGGGCAGCCCTTACGTACGTACAGGGCTGGGAGGCCTCAAAGAGAGATGGCATTTGGACTCAGAGTAACAACTTTGGTACATCATCACATGCCATAAGCAACATCGTACCCACAGCTATCTGTTCTGATGCACAGGTTTACCCATTCCTGATGATTTCTAAACAATGCTGATAATTTATGCACAATGAAACTTCCCAGCGAACTGCATTACAGATGCTTCCTTTCCTTCCCCACCCCTGTCTCCCAAAAGACTTGCCCAAACAGTCATATCCATCAAATGTCCATCAACAATCCACAGAGGTGCTCTCTAAACTGAGTTTTTATTCATTCTCCTTTGTTACTTCCCTGGCTTTATAGCCTGTAAATATTCCCAAACAACCATTCTCTGTAGAGACAGGAACATCAGGGTACCCACCGACATCAGTCATTCCTAATCTTTGTTTATCTTGTACGGCAATCAGGAACATTGAGTTTACATATAATATGGCTGGGGGTGCATGGATGGAAAAAGACATTTATAAAACCTTAGTGCCTGCTAGGGCTGCAGAAGACATCTGGTCTATTGATATTAAATGGTGTCATGTCCATTACGTTACTGGCATGATGTGTGCAGCATGGGCACAGGAGTTGATCAAACCCCTGGGATTTGTGGAAAGGCAGCTGATGGGTGCAGATGGCTCAGTCATTAAGTCTTTACAGAGCAACAGTAAGTTGTCAAGAGCTGTTGTCTGTCTCAGCCCCAAGAATCTGCTGGCCTGCAGCCCTTGACTCAGTAATGACAAAGCTCCAAGGAGGAGGTGCAGGCTGGAGCAGGCTAAGCACGATCAATGCCCAGAGAAGATGTTAAAAAAGCTCTTATAATGGCTGTTAAAAGAGAAACCATTACATGAAAGACTAACAAGAAACTAGCAGAAATCAGGATGCAGAAGGAAGATAAAGGGGGTGGCCACGCTCCCTGGAGGGGCCTGTCAAGTGCTAGGAATAAAGTGAACCCAGGTTTGCAAAGCTTTTTTCTAGTTGTGCATCTACCATGAACCGTGCCCATGAATACAGACGACATGGTTTGAAAATGCCTTTGCAAAATACCCATGTTTCTTGTTTTCGCCATTCATCCTGAAGTCCCCACAGGACAAAACAACAGTCCAAAAAGAACAAGAGTAGAGATCTGAGGATGGCACAAAGAGAAGAGTTTGTACAAAATATGCCATTTCTTCCAATCAGAGCCATAGCTCCCCAGAAGGGAACTGGAGGCAGATCCTGAACCCCAGAAACTTGCTGAAAGACCATACATATGTATGGGCATATGTATACATATATATATGACCCACCAAATCTGACCATCACCCAGGATCAACAAGTTTAAAGGTCAATGAGCTGCTGAAGCTCAACGTAGCAGCTAGATGTGTATCCCATTCAAGGGAAGAGGTCCCATAAGACTGTAGGTCAATTGCTGAGAACTAACTAGCTATATAGTGCAGTGTTGTACAGTGCCTCCAGTGGGTACAAGAAAGTCTTTACAAATATAGCCTTAGAACTCATATACAATAGGAGTAAATCAATCAAGTCAGGCAATTTCCAAACCCTTCCCTTTTTAATACGGTCAAGCTTTACTTGTTAAAGTATGTTAAAATGCAGTCTTGTAACCCTGCTGTCATTGCTACTAAGACACCATGTCTCTCTCTCTTTCCACAGAGGTGTAAAGTCTTCATCTAAACCCTTTAAAAGGGAATAGCTCTGCTTCTTTTATGCTGCGGGCTTCCTCTGGACATGACAAACACTTGAGAGATCCTTGCAGCCCAAACCAGACCAAGGATGTTCTATATACAGCACTGTAAATGAAGATATGCAGAAAGCACTGTGCCTCAGATCTTTGCAGTCCTTAATGAGGTGTCAAGTACTTCAGACATCATGCCTAGCCAAAGCCCACTCACTCATAAACCAATTCTACCCAGTGAATATTTTCTGCCTAGAGACTTAGTAGCAGATCCTGCAGCCAGCAGGCTTTGCTCAGCCAAGTAAACAGATAACATTGGAGAGTGGGGTTAATCCCCCCCAAAAAAAGGCTTTTGTGCTCCCCAAACATGCTAACAGTAAGTTCGTCTACAACAAGGGATGTTCAAGAGAAGGGGTGAGGGGTTGCCAATATAATGTATTTCAGTGAGAATGTGCACAAAAGGGCAATTCTCAGATGAATTATCACTTTACTCAGTGAAGCTTAAAATTATATTTCCATTTAATGTTGTTGTGTTTCCTCTGTACTACAGCAAAAGTAAACCTCTAAACCTGACCTGCAGTATAGACAAGCAGAGTCCAGTCCCTGTTCTAATTAGCTTGGAGAAATCCGGTCAGAAAGTCTGTGACCTGAAGGAGAGCAGCAGAGACTTGAACCAGTCTCTCCCACAACCCTGTACCTTAGCAACCCAGCTTGTCTCCACCAAACAGTGTTCTTTGCCAAAATGGAAACACTCCAAAATTTTAGTGTAAAATTGTTTTGTGCTGCTAGAGAGCCCAATATGTAACCATAGGGGGGCACCAGGGTCGAAACTATTATGCATTTAGATTGTGTGGTGTAGCATATGATTTATTTTTTAAAACAATGGCTATTTTCTTGCACCGCAGACTCTGATTGCTCAGCCCCAGACACCTATTCTGCGAGTTAGACACATGTTGTGAGATGTTTATGCTGGTCACATCCTCCACGTAAAACTTTTATGACTTTTTTAGCTTTTTATTGTTATATATTTGGCTATCGTAGCGCTCGAGTGTGGCTGGCCCACCTTAGGCACTGTAAATCAAGTGGGACAGTAGTGAGTGATGAAGGATTTTATAACTGAGGAACTGGCTGAACTCATTTATAATCCCTCTTCTGAAGGTGTAGGATATTCCTAAGTGAAGGGAAAGCTGGACTTTGTCTTCCCCTACCCACCATGTGTGGAGTCTCCTGACATTATTTTCAGCTTTAACTCCTTCCTTATAAAACATGCACATAAACATGACAACTGCTGAGAACTTTCTAATTCTCTAGATGCAATATCCTTTCCCTCCTCCTGTTAAATGATCAGCAAATGCAGATAATTCAAGATGACTAATTTTGAAACTCGGCTTGATAAGCATCTGTGATTTATAGCACTTTTCAGGTGGTCTCCCAACCAGACATTAGCCACACCAAAACCTTGTTTGGCTTTTAGGAAAAGGTGCATGCTGCCCAGGCAAAGATCAGCTCTCCAAACACCTTCAATTTTATTGTGTCACATTCACCATTTGCTCATCCTCACTGCACTTCCTCCTCCTCGGTCACATCCAGATCCGTTTACATTCAGTGCAGCCCCAACAGGACTCCCCGCAGTGCATGGAGGGGGCTGGAGTTACACACCACAGAGTTAGGGCTTCACCAAGATTTTACCTTTCTTCAGGACATCATTCAGGCCTTACAAAGAGCCATTCTCTAGACTTAGCAAGTCTCTCTTTAAACAGGAAAAAAAGTGTCTACACTTTGAGATTACAATGAAAAGATAAACCAAATGCAGGTTCTATCTGAGTTTGCAGAGCCTGGACCAATTTTTAGTTATTGTAATGCATCCTGTTAATAAAATTGCATGTTATTTCTTCTGCTCAATGCCAACAACAGTGTTATACCTTTCACATCAGTCCACTGCATCACAGAATCAACTACTGAATGAACTTATTTTGCTGTCTTGAACATATAATGCTGAGAGGGATAGCCACCTAGAAGAGAGAAGGCATACTAATAGGGATATGAAACCCCCACAGGGACTTTGAGCTCTACTGAACTCAGGGGATGAGCTGAACCCAAGAGAGACAAATGGAAGTCTTTCCAAGCTTAAAGAGCTACAGATTTTGGTGAGCAGCAGTTTCCACATGGCTATACCATGTTCACTTAAGTGGATGCACAGCTTTTACTGTGCATCTTGCACTATGAAGTAGTTGGCCAGTAAAAACTTTTTCCATCCCCAAATTCTTCTTTATCATGTAGTAAACTGGGAAGGCTAGTTCCTGAATCAGCCTGTCGGTGATATATCAATTTATTATGACCAATTCTAAGTCAACTCCTTTTGAAACTGGAAGTTGTGCAGAGAAAGAAAAGAGAAAAAAAGAAATGAAGAAACAAGCTTTTCATCTAGGCTTGAAGGCATCCTACAGATTTTCACTTCTTCCTACATTCTCCTGTGCCCTTAAAGTAAGGGAAAGTCACTGTACTCCTATGCAGGTAACTCACTATGCTCAGAAGCGGCAGAGGAAGAAAACCACCCTTACCTAGTGCAGTGGTAGAAAAAAAAATAGGAAGGCTCTGATAGTAAGCAATATTTATACTCCTCACACTTATAATTTGAAGATTTTGGCAAAACTGGGTCATTGTTTTCTTACTCTCCTCCTCAGTTCATATGCACAGGGGATTTTGCACATCCAGTTTCCATGAATAATCTTCTGCTTGTTGTTTTAACACTTCATGTGTGTCTAAATGCTTTCATTCACTCTTGCTAACCCAGTTCTTCCAGCTGTTTGGGAGGCTTTGCATTTTGGCAAGAAGGACTCCTGCAAAAGGAGCAACCATCAATCTTTTTCCCTTCTTTTCTCAGGTCAAACTAATTGTTGGGATCTTAATCTCTTTGGCTTCAATTTTCATTTCACAATATTGGGTAGTATTGCACCATGGAAATAATTGCTTAAAAGGTTTAAGTCCTTTTCCCCTTACAAAATAACGAGCCTTCTTTATTTCCTAATTAGAAGAGTAATGGAACCTTTATGAGTCTTCAAACAAAGTCTAAAAATTCCCAGAAGGAACCGTGCTGGAGAAATGGCCACTGTGGCACTTTGCAGAGAAATTATGTCATCTACTGTGGTGAAGAGGGGAAAGAAAGGGGAGAAGCAGGGCAGCCGAAAGCCTGTTTGGATTCCCTGGCAAATAAAATACTCAGCCCCTCCATTCTACCCCAGGAACTCCTCTCCCTCTCTAATGGTTGCTCCTCCGCCACCATCTCCCTTCATATATTGTCCAGTGGTGTGGGGAGATGCTGAGGGAAAGGCAGAAAGGGTTGAGGGGTCCCTAAGCCCTGGACTGTTTCTTTTCACCTCCCTCTCTTTCTCAGGAATCACAGGAAAGCTCTAAAGAGTTTGAAACTGCAGACTGATAGCCCAGAAAAACAGGCCACGTAAAGTCTGTCTGTCTCTCACTCATCACCTTCCTGGTGTTAGAAAGGATGAGACCATCCTTTGAGAGTAATTCTAGTGACTGAGCAAAGTCAGGGAATCAGAGCTGATATTTTACATACAGCTTCAGAAAAAACCCACAGAGATCCTTTTGCAGAATCTGAGCATGAATTATTTCTTCTGGCATTAAATTTGGAAGGTCCCACTTGAAAGTATACATATTTATAATTTTTAAAACCACAACTAAAAGCTAGCTTGTAAATTCTACTTTTAGTTTGAAGTTTCATGCAAAAATAACCTTGGTGGCAAATGCTGCTTGTACAACTTCGATGGGAATGTAGATGAAAAAAAGCCACCCATGGCTTTACGGTTCTATGTGCCAGTTGCAGCTTCATGTCTAGTTCATCCAGCATAACATTTTCCACTACAGGAAACCCCCCTTTCAGTAGCTTATAACTTTGCTCAGTGTTAACTGTTTGAGTAGAAGTTTCCATGCTATGTATTTGTGTCATACGACCTGATGACAGTTTTGAGGGTTTTTTTGTTGGGTTGAGGTTTTTTTTGTTTTTTAATTAAAAAAATTGTTTTGTTTCCAAAGGTTAGAGAAAAATATTGGACCACAACAAATGTTTGGACCACATGAAAAGTGTTCTTACATCTGTTTCGGGGAGAAGCTCCAGACTTCTGAGCAAGAGTTTTGCATTTGATAGGAAGTCAGACATCACATTAGGTTTTTCCCATCCACATAGGAAGTCGCCCCAGCTTATTTTGCTCAAAGTCTTGCAAAGTGAGCGGTTGACTATCAGGACACAGTGCTAACAAAAATTCTGAATACACACAGCAGTTCCTTCTGATTGTCTCAGTGAAAGGGATGAAAGAAACCATTCACAACCACTTTCACTAGGCACAAAGCATGGCTTCTGACAACCTGACCTGAGCTTCACTGAGCACAGAAAAAAAAAAGTGGTAACTCACCAAATTAGTCTCAGAAAAAGCCTACTGCTCCTAAAATTATAAGCTTAAGCTATCATTAACAGTAATATCTTCTACCCCAATACTTATCCTCAAGACCTATCTCCCCCAGGCTGATAATCAAAAGGGATTTTTTGGTTTGATAACTTTAAATAAATTCTGTCTTCAGAGATTTCAAAGTGTTGAAGCTGCCCCTTTCCCACCTCTATCCCTTCCTGCTCTCCTACCACAGGCTGCTCTGGGCAGCAGCACAGCCCAGCACATGCCTGCTGGCTTCCTGAAGGCATTTACATTGCCCACATTGGAGTCTTGCAGCGTCAGCCCCTATCCATGAGCTACTGTGCATGCTTAGCAGCCATCACTCCTCTTCCAGGGTTTTTTTTTTTTCCCCCTCTCCCAGGAGACAAAGATCTGCTCCGAATGAAAATTAAGCAGCACGGAACAGAACAGGAAGAGAAAAAACACAAACTTCATTTCTCGGACCATTAATCAGGAATCTTAATTTATGGGTTTGTCAAATCCATAGAGTCTGGAATAAGACCTGCAGATGACAGTGAAACGGAGCCTTTGTCTGTGTTTGCCAAATGTAGGCATTTGCTCTTGACCAGCTTTCAAGACCATTTCAGCTGCAACTACAGGGCTGCAAATCTATAGGACTGCATACTAAAACCAGTGTTTACAATGACTAGGGGAGAGATCTACAATTTGTGGGCTCAGGCTTCTTAAACCAATTTACTGAGCATGTGTCTGAGAAGCATATTAAATAACTCATGGCAAGGCCAGCTACTCACTGGTAAAAACCCAAAACACTTCAGAACTGTCAGTGTCTCAAGTTGTGTTAACACATGTAAGTGCAATTCAATTCACTGAAGGCCCTGAAGTTCAGTTATGATCTTTCTTGGGTGTGAAGAAGATCAATCAAGTTAATTCTTCCAGCCAGCCTGGCTGTTGCCAGGCTCAAATCAAACTTGTTGCCAGTCAGCTCAGCTATCTGGCTGGAAAAACAAGAGTAGGAATAGGTTCAAGATGCAGTTGTCATTACCAGGGAGCCATACTTATTGTCTTTCAATACCCCCAAGTTATATCTCTGTACTTACACCAAAAAAAATTAGTTTCTGTAGCTTGACAGACCTGCACACGTAGTTTGGGCTCAGTCATTCAGACATTACAAGCAGTATCTTCTTAAGGAAACCAAGCCATAGCCTCTGTGTCCAGCCACGCAGAGTGAACGCCATCTCTAGAGACACGCCTCATTCTGCAAAATGGTTTTAGGTCAGTTCAAGCTACAATTTAAGCCAGATGCACTGGTGAGGCTTACAGTCACAAGTTGGCACCGCTTCATACCAGCCCATTTTAAAGCTCCATTTGCCTCCCCTCGCACAAAAACATCCGTGCTGATTTCATCAAGAGCAAGTGCGGGTAGTAAGTTGCACATCTAGCTGGAAAAACAGTAACAGCAACAGCTTGGCTTAGGGCTAACGCTGCCACAGAAATCTTTCTTTTGGTTTCTGCTGACTGTTTAACATTTAAACCATGCAACCTTAATGCTGTGTTTTGTTGATTCTTACAATATATTTTTGATATGGAAAATAAGCAATGAGCCTGTTCCTTGTTTGGCAACAGTACAAAGTCACTTTGAACTAACAACACATTCTGTAACTTAGCCTCAGGTATGAAGTTAGCTACTGTTTAGACATAAAACATGAGTCTGAGCAGTACAGATCTGGCTGCACAGTCCAGATCTGCACTGCTTTTAAAACACACACAAACATGCCTGTTTCTGCCTTCACATACACCTGTGAGCCCCCCTGAGCTGAGTGCGTGTGTAAATCAGAGTGTAGTCTTGAATCCACATGGTCCCAGCAAGAACTTTGCCTCCATTCATTCCTCCCCACAGAGTCTGGGGGTCCATGCTGGACTGACATGCTAAACTAATTTTCTGGAATCTGCTTCTGTAGCCAGGCACAGAAAGTGAGCCTGGGCTGCGGTCAGAGGACACTGCTGATGAGTAGATATGACTAAATATTGGGGGTTCTGCTTACAAATACTTACTTCCCAAGCAAAAGAGCTATTTAAATTAGAGAAGAGGTATAGTTTTTTCATTGTACGTAACAAGCCGTACGAAAGCAACTCTATGATATTCTTCTGATTTTCCCCCTACATATTACAGTAAGTCTATGGCAAAAAGCATACCTATTAGGGAAAAAAGCATTCTAAACACCTGGACTTATTTGTGGATATCTCCTTCCATATCTCTTTTACTCTAGGCAGATTCTCCATAGACTTCAGCACCAGTAAAAGTTAAGAACCCATTTTGATCCTGAACCTCAATTCTCACTTCAGCACATGATGCCAGACAGGATGGTTCTTGCTGGTTTGGGGTCCTCAGGAGTCTTTACCTGAAAAAAGTCTGAGGTCACTCAAGGTCTAGTCTGTCCCGAGGAATAGTCTCTGCACATTCCTTCGTGGCTCCTCTGTGGAAAGCCTGAACCTTTCACCGTCACTGCACACAGAACTAGCATCATTTCCAAGCTACAAAGGTAGGCTGAGTATTTCTTTGCCAGTTATTTGTCTTCCAGTAGTGATTATAAAAGCACTAGAACAAGTAAGTCTGTAGCAGAGGATCTTGAGGCACCACAGAATCCTAGTGGGTTCTGCCAAAGGAAGAGTCACACCGTAGCTGGGGTGCAAGTTTTGGGCATGCCTAGTCTTTTACACCTCAGTCTATCAGCTTGCCTGCACTGAAGATTTGGACTGCAGCCCTCCGTTTGTGTCCAATACTGTGTTATCTCCAGCTTGGTGGTAAAAATATAAGGTAGCGATGTATTTTTACTGCCTTTTACTGTAATATATTGATAATGGTAGATTTCCCTTGAATACCACTGCACAACTATCACCAAAAAAATGTAGCAAAATACTACGTATGTCCACATAGAGACTTCCCTCTGTATCTATTCAACTTTGGGGATTGAGGGAAACCATCAGTATCCCAGGCCCAAAGTCCAATGTATTTCCAAATGATAAGGGAAATCAGTTTGAAGGAAGAGTAGGCACTAGCAGACTGTACGGAAAATTTCCTTCTCAGGGCTCTACCTTGAGATTTGAGTTGACAGGCAGAGAAAGGAGCCCAGCCCAAAGATATTGAGTTTGACTGCCCTGTAGAAGATGGCAGATCCCTTTTGCTGGCAGAGCAGAAGCTGCCTACGTTTTTACATACCATGTCTTCCCTGGATAAAAGTCTTTCCTAATTGCTTAGTACTAGAGGCAGACATTGTTGCCTTGTTTTAGTCTTAAAAGAAAATAACCAATAAGAAATATTTTTGTGGCTGTTTTTTCATGAGCATTGGGTAGACGTTTCTCCAATTCCTCCTACAAAGCACAGCAAGGACTTGATGCATTCATAACTTATTCAGCAAGTGTTGTACATATGGTTTTACTTGAAAAAGGACCAGTGATCCTGGACAATCAATATTCTCTTTTTAATTTTAATTTCTTTTTTTTTTTTTGCATGGAAACTGTCTTCAGCCAAGAATGCTGGAACTTTTGATAAGCCTTAACCTGGATACTCTTGTGTATATTTCTATTTTTTCATTTCACACTTCTCAACACTTTGCTTTAGTAAAGGCAAAAGTAAAAATTCCAAAACATTTCATAAGTTCTTAGACAAGAGAATCCATTCCTCAGATTCATTTAGAAGGAACTCATCTTGAAGGAACTGGAGAACATCAAAGCCCTTAAGCTTTTAGAAATTGTAACTCATCTTTTGAAATATGAAACATGTGCGCCAGACAGTTTTTGCCAAATGTTTACATTTTGGTGCATAGCTGAACTGCTTATCAGAAGTTCAAATGCTCTTTGTTCCTAATTTCCCACTATTATTCACACTGCATGCTCTGTTCAAACACAGCAACACCCCTTGGCCATGAGAGCCAGCAATGCTTCTGTCTCACATGGAGCAGACCAAGGAGACCCAAGTGCTCAACACCCATGGCATGGCATAGCTCCAGAGTACGCAGCCAGTGATTCCCCCCTGCATTTTTATCTTTACTATAAGCAAGGCTACATGCAGAGCAATATAAACTTGTATTCAGGGAAACCTTACAAACACCTTCTCTATAATAATGGAAGTGCTTCATCTTGGTACTTCAGTACCAGAAAGTGGCCGAAATGGTCCCGTGCATCCTGATCCTACAGACTTTCACTCACTTATGGCAACAGTTCTCACAGCTGTGAAATCCCAGACATGGACCCTTCTTCTCTCCCCGCTCCCATAGGATGAGACCTGCCCTAGACTTTAGTTTAAGAGGAAGGTAGGTGCCTCCTGAGGATTATTCATCCTACTTTGGGATAAAGATTTCCTCTGGAAGTACTACTGACTATGGAGGAATCCTGGAACAGGAAAGTCAGTCTGGATAATTATTTGGGCTCTGACGTTCAGCAAGATGAACATCGGAGTAACTACCCAGCAAAGTGAAACATCAACCACAAAATTTTTACCATTTGTTTCAGTATTCTGGAAGATACGATAAAAGAGGATGACACTGGTGGTTTTGAGAACAGGCATGGCTTTGCTGTTTCATGCCAGTAATGCAAAGTGGGATTTAGCAGGCATAAACCAAGAAAGGAAGAGACAACTGGGTAAGACACAACACAAATCAACAGCTTCTGGAAGAAAGAGAAAAGACTGGGGATAAAACATTTTTTAGTCCTAACAAAAATGCCCTTATTGTGGGTGATCATTTTAACTCAGAAAAATTAAGAGGAAAAGGAAATTGTTACAACAGCTTGGTCTTGCAGGGAGAAGATTAGCATAACTAGAACAGAAGAGGTCAAGTCAGCAAGTATCAGCAGGAAACGCGAGACATATAACTCATTCTGATTT
>NW_010559747.1:17381-62018 GCF_000687285.1 Phaethon lepturus
ATTAATCATTCTCATTTCCAGACACGACGTGGAAATAGTCTATGAAAATATGTCAACAAGTTATTTGCATGTAAATCAGCAAAGCCACAGTGACTTCAGAGGAACTCCCTTCATTTATCCCAACAGCCCATCAGGGCAACAGACAGGATCATCTCCCTTCCAGGGCTTCTGACAACATTTGCATTTGCGTGAAAGAGAACAGACACTATCAGGTATTCAGGAAAGGGCTTTCCAGGGGTAGGATATCAGAGGAAAGGAAGCTGCTGGCAACAGACATATATACAGCATGCTTTTTTAAAGTCAGGCTGGAGTTTTTCCCCACTGCTCCCTTGCAGCAGGGAGAGCTGGAAGTGGCTCGCTCCTACTCTGGTCACACATGAGACAAACCTGAAACAAGGTGAGAAAACACTGATTTGCCCATGGAAATCAGATGTGGTGACCAAAGAAGCTCTATATGGATATACCACTTTCCCTTCCTACTTAGTTTATTCTCTTATTCACACAGTAGAAAATTACTATACTCAGGTATTTTGGCTTTTTATTATTTCAGAAGCTATCCAGAAATCTAAAAAAATGTGTAGGTACCTCTAAGCGTATCTTATTGCACTTAACCATGAAAGTCAGAACAAACCTACTTCAAAATAGTCTTTACAGAGCAGGTCTTGCTCTTACAGAAGAAGGTAGGTTTAATTTTTTTCTCACTGATCATGACAGAAGCTGACTAAAGATTCAAAATCTTTGTCTTCACTGAACTTTGGAACAAACTCAGTGGGATCACAACTGCATTCATATCCCACCCTTCAAATTCAAATGCACAGCAACATACCGAATTTACCAAGTCAGAGATCTGATTGCGCTGTAGCTACTGTCCTGCTCAGCTAAAAGTCAAAGAGATCTAAATACTTAAACAAGGGAAATATTTCTGACAGAAGTTTACTAGAGGGAAGAGCACATACTTGTACCTCATCTAGAAGGTAAAATAGACAAAACAAGATTGTCTAAGACAGTAACAAATACAAAACAGCTTTTCAATCAGGATAGCACAGCAATGGGCTTTCACAACTTGCTTGACTAACAGAAGTGTTGAACTGGCAATGAACTTGTTAACGTTGAGCTGTCAATAAGCCTGTGGACTTCAGATGTGCCATACAAAGTAGCAGGATCCATCCACTGACACAATGCTCACAGAGATCAGGCCCTAAAGTAAGTCTTCAGAATTCAAACAATCCCCTAATTGTAGTAATTAAGAGTTACAGGGTAAAGAGATACAAAGAACACGGCAAACACTGAGATAACCTTCTTTCCCTTGGGACTGGCAGCTTTTTAGTGCTTTCCACCATACTGTCTTTAATTAGCTCACCACAAATCTTGCATAGGCTTTTAAACTATATTTAGACATAGCTAGAGCCACCAGGAATTCTAGAACATTTTTATTGTCGCAATAGAACTTTGATGCATTGTCTCTCACTCAAAAGAGCTAATAAAGTGCCTCTTTCCTCACCAAACCAGAACCAAAATAGATTACCCCAGTGTTTCCAGCAACAGCTATGACAAATATAGTAGAAATGAACCTGACAAATTTATATAGACAAATAAAAACCACGTGCATTGCTTTGGGTGTGTAAAGGAAGGGAAATAGTGCATTTGCGGTTTGGATAGAAATATAAAAATTGTCACAACAAATGAGACCATTAGTTGGATAGTGAAAGATCCTGCTTTAGATACAAGCAAATTTTATCCTTTAGGTGAGGTGAAGAAACAATTAGGACCACACCATCATTTATTCACTCTAAAGAAGGGTGGTGGTGGACAATCATTGATTTTGAACTGTTACAAAACAGAACAAGCAACCGAAAAACAAGAAAGGATGCTGGGGATGATAGTTATCACTTGACCCTTAAGAAATTACCAAGTGAGGAAGAAAAGGAAAAAATACATTCAAACAACATAAAATGCTGTAAAGTCAACAAATAACAATATCAATTTTAAAAATAATTTGTATTTGCAATGACACAACAATTTCCAGAAGAGATTCTCAAGGGCAAACATTCTTCAACAGCTTCCTAATGTCTCCAGAAAGGTTTTCTAATCTGTCTAGAAAGTAAAGATCCTATACCCATTTGGCAAATAAAGAGCTTCAGATACAGAAAGAGCTTAAAGGCTACTCCTGAAGTCTTTAGTAGAACTGGGAACAAGCTACCACATTCCTAACTTGTGTACCATGGCAATGAGACTACTCATCTCTTTCATTACAGATAGTAACAGATCTTATCTCAGCCATTAAATCATTCTCCTGCAATTTTATTTTCATCAAAAATACCCTGACTGTCAATCTGTTACTGAAGTCTACACTTTGCAATGATTAGACATCCACATTCTTTGACAAGATTTTATTGCTCCTCTGAGTCATCAGATGAAAATGCTCCCTATGAGATTCAAAGAGAGCTAGTATGTTGCTTCATACACACTCAGCTGCAGAGCACAATTCTTTCTACACTTTAACAAAAATGGAAAAACAAAACCAGGAAAACCCTTGAAACCAAATAGTCCAGCAAGTCTGGAGAAGAGCAACAGAATTCAAGAAGCACTGAGAAAGTTGTAATTAGCATGCAACAGTACAAATTATTTTTGCTAGTTAAGGATATGATTTTTTTTCCTGCAATTTAGAAAGAAAAGCAAGCTTCACCCCTTTGCAGTCTCCTGGTTATTCTACATTTTTCCCAGACTTAATAAAGGTTCTCTGACATAGCACAGAACGCTGGAGGCCTAAGTGAAAGAACACAAAGCTGAATTTCTACACTTAATTGATTTTCCTTAACAATAGTGACCACAAGGATGGGAGGTCACCTGGCTCAGGGGATTAGCAATGGATATGAAATATTTCCACCCTAAGTCAATGGTTCAAAAACCAGTCCAAGGCAGCACATGCTTTGAAAGCCATTTGATGACCTATGTGAAATCAGCTGGTGGTCTCGGTAAAACTCCTGATTGGCACATGTCTATGTTACAGTTGATTTTCTTATTTGAGGTCCTTCCAAAGAGTCCAAAAGGAAATAATCACTGGCATGTAACTAACATACATAATGGGTATTTAGAGGACAAGGAACAAACACTGCTCTTCAAATCTAAAGAGTGTAGAAATTTGAATTGATGGAGTTTTTGCAATAAGGACGGAGAGGTTACCTGTTGAACTGAAAACATGCATAAACGCCTATTCTAAATACATCTTACATGACACACTACCTCTCACTGCAGTGAATTTCAAGGCATTTCACAGGCCCATATAGGAATCCATCAATCACCACTGAAACAGATGCAACACAGAACCAAAGAAAGGAATTGTTTAGCAAGACAGCACCAAGCAACTGAGTACAAAGAGCACAAGGAGGAGAAAGATGCAGGAACAGTTTTAGCTAGGTAGAGCATAAGTCAGTGAATTAGAATCTTCTCCCTTCCGCAAGACCTTACACTGCTATGTCAGAGAAAAATGTTACAAGCTCAGTTTTACAACTCATCCAACAGACTGTTTCTCCCCCGGCACCGTATCCCCTAACAAGAGCCTGATTCAGTCTGTCCCTCAATAATGTACCAAGATATTTTGTTCTGAACTGGAAAGCAGAGTATCATCTACCAAGACTGCTTCCTATAACTTTGATGCCTTCCATCCACGCAGCTTCAGATAGCCCATTTCTGGTGAGTTTCTGAAGACCTGAGAATTGTTAACACCAGCTTACATGCAGACAAACGCATGGAAACCTTCAATAATCAGGACATACCACTCTGGCCATGAACACTCTTGCTCATTCTTTCTCTATGGAAACAGAAGTAGCCAGTATCAAGCAGCAGGGTTTTGTGTGGGGCATCCCATATGCTAGAAATGAAACAATTCTTAAGTTGCCACGAAAGTTTCTGATACAGCAGTAAGAAACTTCTGCTCCACTGAAGTTTGAATTCGATGGCCAGTGCATCAGACTCAAGATTTCAAGAGTCACCCACCCAACTGGAATGAATGAGCATCAATAACACCTGGCTGGTAAGTCTGAGATTTATAACTAATATTACTAATTTTACAGAGAGGCTATACTTTGTAATTCTAATATACTTGTCTTCTGTGCTTACAACACTGATAATCTCATAAGCCAACTCTTTTGTGTTATCAATGAGCAAATTTTTTTCTCCCCTATAACTAAACAATGCATATAAACTCCACATAAACTCCCCATAACATACAGACACAGAAACCCTTCTGCCTTCAAAAGGGATTTCTCCCTAGTATAGCATCACAAGAAGCATGTGGAAGGGAAGATAAACTTTCACTACATCTGTGATACCCATTTTATATTTAAATGCATCAACATCGAAAGCTTGGGCTAAATGATAGTTGCTATCATTTAGTTGCCCAGGGTTAGAAACAGTATTTTCAACAGGGATAAACAAAGTTTATTCCTGGTGTGAGCCAAGAGTGTGCACATGACACTGGTGAAGGTCTACCTGACAATCACAAGCAATCTTCCCACTGTACCCTGCTAGCCACAAGGGCACAGACCTACATGAGTCAAGGAAGTCTTTTCCTCACACTTGGCACCGACCTCTCAGGACTCAAAAGTCTGCCCACAAGAGAGTCCTCATGGCCAACCACGTTCCCCTAAAACCTCTCTTATGGCTTATTTTTGTCCTTCTACTGTTAAGTTAATTCTCAGAGTAAAATTTAGCATCCTTGTTACAAAATTGGAAACAACAACAGGATAAGAAAAAAAAATCTACTTAAGAGCAAACTTATGAAGAAAGTTCATCCTCTGCAGTTTCATCTCAGCTACCTTTCAACAAGGCAATCTCTTCTTCTCCCATACCTTGCTCTTTGAGGAGCACCTACCCCTGTGACTTTTCACTTCCATGGTCATAGACAGTGTCCCCACAACAGCCGAACAGCGCCAGCATAAGCTTTGTCCCTCACCTCTTCACCCAAAAAAGTTCCTTCTCCCCTTGTATCAGTTCTCTTCCTGTTTTTTTGCTCAGTGGAATTTCTGTTTGAAAATTTCACTTTGAATAGTTAATTTCTTTCACTATGGCTTTGAGGAGTCATACGTCTCCTCCTCTGCCTGGATTACCAGAAAGCTCTCCAGGATCAGATTTCTTCTCTTCCTGCGAGTTTCTCTGAATTTCCATTGTATTCTTTACTTCACACATTCTTTCTAGCTTCGGGCTCTTTTGCAAGTTGCAACACTTTCAAGACTGGCAAAAAACTTTATAAAACCTATACCAGAAGACATACTCATTGTACATATGAGTTATGAGAGTCCAAGCTTTCAGCTTGCCTTTAATTTTTGAGAGAGACCACACATGGTGTACTAATAATGTAGATGAAAGACCTGACAGTTACAACATTTTTTCCTAAATTATCTTCCTGTTCACATTTTGGATCATATTCCAGAGATAATTTTGGCCCAAAATATTAGCAGAGATAATATTAAAGCTTATGTATAATGTTTCAAGCATGCAAAGTTCTACCAAGAGTTAAATCTTTACAATACTTTTCTCCAGTGAGTGGCTCAATGGTACTATCTAAAAATAAGAAATTAAACTGATTTTAAGCATCAAATCAGTAGAAAGAGTGGGATGAGGACTTCAGGCTTCTTAATTTTCTTCTTGGGATAACCAAAAATTCCACTTAGAAAAATCAATACAGAAAATAGGATGTTCGGCAAGATTCCCCCCCCGCCATGAAAATCATGTTTTCCTTTGAGAACTGCTAAATTTTTGGACCAAAATCACAAAAATAAAATAGACTTATTGTTTCATCTGAAAAAGTTACCTTCAGAAATGTTAAGACATTACCTCGAGATTTCAAGGACAAATGCCTCAAAACACCACTCTTTCGAGGCCAAGATTTTCAGCTGACTCAGGCTTCTCACGATGTACTGCGGAGTGGCCCAGCTCACAAAAAGCCTGAACCACGTCCTGGGGTTGCGAGGGACTGCAGGGGCAGATGGCAGTGATCAAATTTTAAGTGACAACTTTACTTGGCACAACGTTTTATTATTTCACTTTAAAAATTATGGTTAAGATGCTATTTTTTTTCCTGAATTAAGCTTTCAAAAGGATTTTCTGAAGAGTGAAATTCTTTTCATTGTCATCAGCATTCTGGAGACTGGGAAAGAACCAGGCCAGTAAAGGGATTAATATTTTCCAAGCAGCTGTACTCCCCATCACATGTGCCCTTAACAAGAATAAGCAAATGTCTAGATAAACAAACACTGCTGCAAGTCAGGAAAACCATGCATAGCAGAGCTTTTTCACAATTTAATTTCACATTTAATACTCAATGCATTTAAAGAAACATGAATCGTTTAACAGAAATGAAACGTACTTCATTTCTATTAAGAAACCTGTCAAAAACTGCTGCAAAACAGTAGCATTCTTTAGAAGAAAAACTAATTGTTTTAGTTAGAGTAACAATTTAGGCCCGAGATGAATTTCAGCGATGTGCCCTCACTTGCAAAACTCTAACAAGGAAAAATGTCTGTGCTTCTCCATTAAAGGCATGAATGCCCCAAGAGCAACGAAATGATACTGCGATGGCGAGCACCACAGAAGTGCCTATAAATAAACTCAACAAGTACATTTTTCTGGAACGTACACAGTGGAGGAATAGATCATATGTTCCTCTTCCTAACCACGGTGTACTGCAAGAAGTAGCAAGTGATCTAAAGCAGACTTCATTTCACATTCATTCCTGCAAGTTACTTGCAAGGTAAGAGGGATTTTCCTTGACTTAAACCCTCAGGATTTTTGGTTGGTGTTTGTCCAGAAACCATTTCCAGCGCGATTTGAATAGCTCTGTGTACCAAGAGGTCCGAGTGCTCATCACTTACCAGCGGTGAGCATGCACATGGGGCTTCCACCTGTTCACGGTTTTGGACCTTGTACCTTATGCTGCAAATCACAGCTGGAGAGGAATTGAGAACAAATGCATTTTCAGGCCTCCTTTGCTGAGAAGTGAAAACCAGAAGCCAAAATTCAAGTTTGAGGGGGGGGGGGGGGGAATCTATGTAAATGCCCATTGTTGCATTCTGAAAAGCAAGTTTCTACAAGCTGTTTTGCTCCTTGAATAGATAAATATATTCTTTTCAATGCTTATTATCACAGCCCACCTAAAACAATACTTTTTTCCATGGAAAAACTGAATTTTTATGTCCTTTTTCATGCAAAGCACTTCTTTCCTTCAGGATTAAACCCATTACATGTAAAACTAAATTGGCACCATTTCAGTAGCAGCAAAATTACTCTCAGCCTGAGGACTAGGGATTTCCTACAACAGCACTGTACCCAGAATAACTTAAACTCCAAAAAGATGGGAAGAAAAAAAAAAGAAATCAGCCTGCAAGCAGGATTCAGCATCAGTCGAATCATTGCAGTTAATGCATACAGAGACAAAATTATGTTTTTCAGGATGACTTCCAGGATATCATGGTTATATCCTGACAATTGCCATGCTTGACACTGCAAAACCAGCAACATTACTACAAAATCACATCACTGTACTTTCACAGTGGGAACAATTCCACACAAATTAAAATAGCAAAAGGAAAATGTCATTCACTAAGCAGCACTTCCTTCCAAATGAAAGGTGGATGTGCTGAGCCTTCAAAAAACTGTTTCACAGTGAATTTTTCACACTTCTGTTTTATTTAGGGCTGTTACTTCAACAAGAGATACACCTCAATAACCTCCCAATTTACTTATCCTCCCACTCTAGAACGTGACACATTTGTCAAGCGTGTCAAGTTAGCAAACAAGCCAGCGAACATATTTAAAGTGGTATTTTTGATCCATAAATGGGCCTTCAAAATAGTTACGGCCATTTTAAGGTGACTTTACCCCACCAGAGGTGTATCCCACCAGATTTTTCTGTTGGAACTCAATCCCTAAAGGCCTATTTCTGCTACTCACGGTTGCACACTCGGAAGGCACTGCAGCTCTGAAGACAGCTTTTAGGGGTTAACTGCTGCAACCAAACTCTAGCACCATGGTCCAAATGCAACCTGGATCATTCTAGGACCATTCCCCCAAAAAATTACTTCTTTCAAGGATGCACTGTCTAAATTCCAGTAAGGCTCTGAACATTTAAAATTTCCATTTTCAGTACATCTCCAGCACTACTCTAATTAGCAGATAGACCACCATTACCTTATCTTTGTTATTCATACTTTAAAGTATTAAAACTGAAAGCATAAATCTTCTTACATTCTCATGTTATTTGTTTAGCTTCTGCACTTCCTTTGGCTTGGAAAATTATAAGAGGCTGAGTTTTGTTTTGTTTCCCAGGTCTGTTTCACTTTAGGGGCATATTAATTTTTGTCAGTGTTTCCAATGAAAAGAATTCAGGAACTGTTTCTACAGAGTGGGCCACATTCCATGAAAGCCAGTAGAGACACACTCACACAAAACTTGGATGTGAACCATTAGATCCTTTAATATCCTGTTTTCCTTTTGTTTAACCTACAATTGTACTGGGCTCCAAATATGTCAGTTAAAATGATAAATTAGTGTGAATATTAGAAATGGACTTCTCCCAAAACCCTGTATTTGAATACTCAAATATACTGTAGGGGACATCAAATCTGACCCTCAGTTATAGAATTTGTTTTCCCACCAACACTACAATCAACTGAATTAAACTCCCTTAAGGCCAAACGTTAGGCTTGGGTTCCACATCTAATTACCATATATGCTATACAGAAGTATTGCTGCATTATTTGGCATAGAATATGACTTACAGACACATCATATCAGTAGTAAAATACTCTGCAGCTCTCATATACCCTTGAGGGTTGAATTTAAAGTCAAAATAATAATAAGAGGTATTTTGAGGGAGAAATTTCAGAATATTTGCAGAATTCTTAGGAGCCTAGGCAGTTGTTTAGGTAGAACATATCACCTTGTCACTTTTCTCATGCTGTTGATAATCGTCACCAGTTTGCCAAGTTATTAATTAGCAGAAACATTGACCTTACAAAATAGCTTTCCCCCCTGCCTGCACTTTAGATAGATGAGCCAGAAGCTACATAGTTTTGTACCTCCAGAAGAAAACATTGTGATTAAGTACCCTGTCTGGGTTTTCAGATAAAGAAGAAACATCAGACATTTAGAGATGCCATTTGTATTCTTTGTCTTGTTAAGGATCTCCCCCTGCCTCCAAAGCATTTATTTTTGCTCAGTAATTCTTTGGTACCATTAGCATCAACCAAAGATTATAGTGAAATATGACTGCTGGTTTTTAGCAGAGCATTACTATGACCTTTTGCAAAAGTACTTAGCCTCAGTTACATGATATGTTGCTAACATCTAAAAACTTCGGGTTTTTTTTCTGAAGAGCTTATTCATTTAGCAATTAAGACATTGTGGAAATTTTAAGCATATCTCATTTACTGTAAGGTTATTCCTCTTGGTGGGGGGGGGGAAACAACATCAAACACCCGGGCCTCTCTAGGCAGTCAAGGTGCTGAGTAACTCTGCAGCTACTGTTATGGCCAGAGCACATACCACCTCCCCCCGAAGCAGCTAACGCTCCCCAGAAGCTGCCAAGGGTACCAGTTCCCTCCGAGCCAAAGCGGCAACCCAGCCATGGAGGCACACTAGCAGGTATAAAGCATCCTTAAGGGACAGGAATTACCATCCAGAGAAACCCACCAGTTTCTCCCGTTCACAGTAAAAACAACTCCCAGTTATCAGTTGTTAACATGCCTCTGTTTTGTGAGAGATGACCTGTTGTCCTCATGCTGCTTAGCGATCCGCTGAGTCTCCAGGCAGAAGATGGCTGTGCAAGCACTGGGTGGCTCGGTGGCACGTGTGATGTAGAGTCAAAATGCCTACCCCCAGCAGGTCTGTGGCTGGACGCTCAATCCCATTACACCTGGGTCCGACAACACTGGCAACCACATCCTCTCCAGGCACCTACTAAGGATCTGCCAGTCTGTAAGGAATCCACATTGCACATGTACAGACCTATTGTTTGTAAACATGGATCTTTCATGAGGAATAAACCTAGACATTACTTCTAAAGTTGGCAAACAGTTACCACGAGGTCTCTAATGATGCCACAGCAGACAGCCACCCTGGGAAGAACCCCAAATTTACAAAAAATTCCCATCCACGTCAGTAGCCTCTTACAACTGAGCTAAACTAGAGCAGCATATTACTCAGACCACGTATTACGCTTGCTTCTGATTACATGGGATTGCGTATCATACATATCTGCACGATTTTTTTATATTATACCTGCTTTGTTCTACAGAAAGCGTTTGAAATATCAGGGATTATCAGGTCCAGTAAGTCTCTTTGTTAAAGCATTTACATTTCCTGGAACCTTACCTACACAAACTGCCCAACCCTGGACCATCACCAATGGACTTCCCTGCAAAGCACTGCATTTCAGCACCGAGATAAATGTGTTGCCCGCCTTTGGGCCACAGGCCTCACCTGTATCACTCAAGCACTTGAAAGAATCGGCCTTCTCATTTGCCAAAGGGACCGACAGGTTAAAAGAAGTGGTTTCCCCAGTATTACCCAACAGATCGTTGTCAGGCTCCAGAGAATCTGGGCTTCTAAAGGGTTACAGCCACGCGTCTTGGAGATTAGGCACCAGAGCCATCCCTTCCCCTCTTGGCACACAGGGGTATCTGAGATCATGCAGTTATTACTGCTCTATAAGGACAGACTATATTATCCTTAGCGTGGGAATATTAAGCCAACTCCAGGGAAAGGCTGACCTTTGCAGCGTGATTATTTCAGTGCAGTAAGTCACATTCATTGCTTTTTTTTTTGTTTCTCAGGGAAAAAAAAAAAGAGGAATGAAGGCTGATGGTGAAAGGAGAGCTAGAGAGGCCTTACAGGAAAGAAATACTGTAAGCTAGGAAGAGACCATTTATTATGTGTGCATGCCTCAGTGCTGTGGTCCCCAAATAATTGGAGTATGCCTTTCACATCACTTTTTAAAATCTTAAAAAGTTACCTGAAATGGACTGGTAAGACAGTATAATAGTATTAAGTTCTGCAAGCACTAAACGTCTGCAAAAACAAAGAGCCATTTTTGATGAAAACCATGCTAGCATTTCATTTCCTCCCCTCTCAATGAATAAAAAATACAATGCAACAGGAAAGCTACTTATATGCAACACTAATTATTACAGACCAGAAGAAGGTAATGGGTTAGGTGGTCGGCATCTTCTGAGCAGAAAAGTTTATTCCACAAATGCCCTTAAGAATATACTGCATGAGTCGACATGAAGCTTAATTTTCATGAACTTTAATAAAACATTAAGACTATAAATAATTCAAGTGAGTCAAAGTTTTTGAAAGACCTGTAACTTTTGTCTTTAAAAAAGTCTGCATCTCCATGCACAAGCATGTTGGAAGCAGAATGAAAGGTTGGCACATCAATCATCTGCAAGCAAAAAGGATCTTTTCCCATGTGTCCAGTGCGTTATGCCTTGAACTTTATTATTGAACACAAAAAAGACTTGGTATGTTATTCATCAGCATTCAGAAAGTCCTGGGTTATCTCCCTGATAAAATAATTGTATTTTCATGGCACAAATAAATTAAAAAATATATATCTCAGAGAACAGGCATTAAGAGTATTCCTAATTTTATACAATCATCTGGATATGAAGTCATGACACCAAGTAATTTTTTACAAGTATTGTGAGAATAAACAGGAGGCTCTATTAACTTTACCACACAGTCTCATTGCAACTTTTAAAGTACACTCAGCAAAATAAAATTATAGCCGCCATGAGCTCTCTAGATCCATAGGATCTTGAACAACAAGCATGGAAACTATTGCAGCCTGTGCAAGATGGAAAGTTACAGGGACAGAACAAGGAAGGAAATGCCTTTTGGAACTCAGAAGTTTTTTTACAATTTAATAAAACATCTCCAGCACAGAAGACAGCATAGCATGGCTTCTGACTGCAAAACAAAATTCAGCCAAAAAAAACCTAAATTTTGTACTAGTTTCTCAAGTACATACTAAACCACATATTCCTTACAGCCCAAACACAAAACTACATAGAGGTTTAAATTGCTTCCAAACTCACACAAAACACAGCTCAGGTTTGCTTGAAAACATATACAGATCTACAACAAGGCCCAGTAAGGGCTTTTCATTAAGGGGACGGCACAAGTTCAGAGTTAACTGGAGTGAAGTTTCTGTGCAAATAAGGAGTTGGGTAACTTCTGGATCATCCAAGCATTCAGCTTAGATTAAAGACAAGGCACAGCTTCAGGAAGCAGCTATATGGAAGTTTTGTAAACATCTGCAAAGTTTCCAAAGAAGTAAAATTTTACAGCAAAACTACAAACAGAGTAAGTTTACCCTTAGCTCTCCTCCCACAGCTGCAATAAGCTTATTTAATGCTACATTTGCCACCATGCCAATGTAGAAGACTGCACAGATGGAAATCCTAATTGCATGGCTATCACTTCTCCCATAAAACAATCATTTGAATTCTCTAGATGCATTAAAGAATGTGTGCTGCTGACTGCTGATCTCAGTTACGTTGCTATTTGGGTCAAAAGAAAAAAAAAAGAAAAATCAACTAGCTACATACAGATGTCAGACTAAATCCTGGTGAAATATGGCAGGCCTTCTGCACACTTCTATGTCTTCCATCAGCTTTCTGCTTTCCTTCGACAACACAGTGGAATTTTTTGGGAAGCAGAGATCAGATATCTTAATCTAGTTGAGATTTCAAACCTTTGCAGCAGGGACCATCTAATGCAATACATAAGGAAATCAGCATAAAAGCTGAAAGTACATCAGCATAAATCCTACTCCTCCAAGTAAAAAATTATGTCATCACCATCATGAAATAGAGATAAACTTCCTAAAATGAACTCTTCCATCTTGAGCTGCTGTTGGATTTTCTGTCTTCCTGAAGTGTCCATCTAGGCTGTAAATTCCTCAAAGCAGGAAATATTTTATCTTCAGTAGTAAGAAGAGACTGCCAAGCACACGTTCTGTGTTAAGTAATATACGTACACACTGAGCACAGTCAAACAAAGCACGCGTATGTATGCATCTCCACCACATCCAGCTAGATATACTATTGAATAATGGCCTATTTTGAGCAGATAAATGAAAGTTTTATTATTTTCTATGCAACTTCCAAGCAATGTTTCCGGTAGGACTTCCAAGCAATTGGCTTGTTCCCAGGACTCCTGGAAAACCCTTCCTTCCTACAGCATGCCAGGAAGCACTTTGGTATGAGCATGGATTCCCCACAAACTAAACGGGCAGAAATGGAGTAGAAAAAAACCAAACTGCTAAGAGTGAGATTCACAAGACTGCATGATATTCTTCTAAAGGCTACGAAGAAGCCCTTTTGCACAATGAGTACTTACAGCCCAGATGAAATTGGTGAAGCTTTGGGTAAGCTATGTGATTAGCTGGAGTCAGATGGGGTGTGGGAAATTTTTGGTTTGTCATGGGTGTGGGAATCCACCATGGACATGTAGGAGTACCAACACAAGGGTTGAAACCTTATCTTACAACATATCCTAATAGGTCAAGGCGTTGGTTCCCTTTACATCTTAAAACAGAGGTCTTGGGGAAAGCCTCTTGGGGGCTTTCCCCAGTCACCTGGGACTAGGACAGCAAACCAGGGAAAAGCTGTATCAGTGAGGAGGAATTGGTACAGGTCTCTCCCAGATCACAAGACGACTGGGAAAGATTTTTCCAGATCACACCACCACACAAGATTCCCCATTTCCTCCCTGATTAACTTGGCAGAAACAATATGCAGCCTTGTGAGAAACCTCGGACCTAACTCAAGCGGGCTTGGGGGTGAGCCTAAGGCTTTTAAGGTGCATCAGTCTTATTGCATACATACAGCAGCTGTTTTCAACAGAGCCAATAGCTCTCAATACTCCCGGAGAAGCTGATTCATTGCACAGAAGCTGTGCGGTCAGCCTGGTTTTGTGCCATGGAAGTGTCCACAATTTCCAGATATACAGCAGGCTGAGGGCAGCACTGATCAGCAACTCTGGCCAAATATAGAAAACTCTCAGATTACAACAGGGTTTGAGAAGGCAGAGAATGGAAGAGGAAAAGAAAAGGCACATCTAGGAAAACTCAGAGTAGCTGTAACTGGAACTCATATGACTTTTCCACCTAAAAGTTATAGTTCTGGTGGGTCAGAGCTTTCCTACAAATCAAAGCATCTACTTTTGGCTGCCTTTTAGAATTTGCATTCATTACCTTTGTCACAGCAAACCACAAGGCTGCAGGTAAAAACCTGCCTATCAGGCCACCAGTGATAATAGAGCCCAACAAAATTTATGATTTATGTTCCTCTGGTCTCATGCACCTTAAGCCCAGTCACAGACCCTGAATTTGTGCTGGTGACGCCTGGATTCCCAGGCTGGTCTGTATGTCCAGGCTGTGTTGGTTTGCAGGCTCAAATGAGATCTCGCGCGTTAAGTCCACCATGGTGCACGCACTGCACAGAACTGCGCAGCGTGTTACGCAGCAGCAATTACATCTAAGTTCCCTGGCTACAGCCTAATATAAAATCTGAGTTTCTCATCTCTTACCATAAATCACGCTTGAAGTGACTGCCAAATGAAGGAAAAGGAACACTAAAAAATACAGGAACACTCAGCAAGGAAGCTATACAAATCTTCACTGCAATTAGACTAAAGCAAGGACACACCCCATACAGTGAGCAATCCCGCCAAGCAGGGGTTTTCTTTCCATGCAAAGCTTTTCCTTCAACCAAGGATTTCTTTAGATAGGGCATCGATAGGGCATCCCAAGTTACTCTTTTTTTGGGGGGCGGGGGGGGGGCTAAATTAAAGTTGCTGGGTTCTTGAAGCACTCTGACATTTCACAACACTTTCAATTATTTAAGAAATTCTTCATGTCCCTTCCACTAAATGCAGTCTTTCACCCTTTCTTTCCCTGGTCAGTTTTCCCTGCTGCATTGCTCTCAGCTCCTGTATTTTCCAGAAAGGAGCCACTGGAAGCAGATCCTGTGCTGGCCTGGCATGAAAGTGCAGGTCTCCCAAAGCCTTGTCTTTGGCCTAAACACTCAGTTGTAATACTACTTGAACAGCATCATTTGGTGAACGCCAATGCAGTACTCAGTTTCTAAAAACTGCATCAGAAGGGCTCTTCATCCCTCCCTAGCTCAGCGAAAATCAAACACACATCTGTCAAAAACATAAAATCATATTTATTTGTATGCAGATATACACACAAATCTCTACCAGTTAAAGTAAAATTACTTCTCAGGCTCAAAGTTGAAAACAGATGACAAGTACAGCACTGAGCATCTGATAATGTTTTGGTAGCACAGCTAAAACCACTTATAAACACTGTTTGGGATCCTTCTCTCACCCACCCCTGCATATTGAAAAGTCTCCAAGTTAAAACCCCTGAAGTTCTCATCAGTCCTTTGTCCTGCCATTGCCTGGTCACATTGGGGGCTTGTTTTCTTTCAGGACAGACATCCCCCACTGTGCTTTTCCTGGTTTCAGACTATTTTTAATATTTACTTTAAGTTGCTATAGCAACAGAGAATCACAGATGGTAAGAGTTAAAGTTATGCCACAGGAGACATTTATCATCATAGGTTTGCATAATGTAAGCTCTTGTTCCCTGAAGTTTTCCTCATGCTGGACACTCCCCTGTTTATTTTATGATGGCTACACTAATGAATGCATATGCCTAATGAATAATATAAGCCTCAAATTTATCAGCACATGTTTGATGGGGTATGGTAATTGCATTAATGAGAAAGTGGCAACATTTATTTCTTTCCATTTCTCACCACTACTGAAAGAACCAGATTTCTGATACCAGATTTCATGCTTACCTCAGTCCATAAATCACATTTATTTCAGTGGTGCCAAGTAAAAAAAATTTTTAGTACCATCGAGGTGACTGAAATCAAGACTGTGTTACATAAGATATATGAGCAATTTATGCAACTATGGCCTCTCAAGGGGATCATGTACATCTCCAGTAATCTAGTCACTCTAGGAAGGATCCAACTGAATAGAAGTACAGCCACCACTATCTTCGAAAATGTGGTATGCACCTGTAAGACCAAGCCTGAAAGGTGGAAAATACTGGACCTCGGGTCACTCAACACCTCTGAACATCAGGACAACTTTCAATATGGACTTTGGAACATACTGGCAATTGTTGTTCTGCTTTTCATGAAGTTTGGGCCAGCTGAACCAGTTTTAGTTGTCACTCAGGGTGGGAATGTTTAGCTAGCAATAACACCAGTATCTTCTCTGTAAGTTTTCAAAAGCTCATTATAACAGCAATTATTCAGAAATCATCAGTTTTCAGAAACAAAGTTCTCTTCTAAAAAGGTGAGATGATTACTTGGAGCAAATCACTAGCAATACCACAAGAGTTCAGCCATGCCAGCCTCCCTGGGAATCCCTATCATCACGTACCCCTGAGCGAGACCAGGATGATACACAGAAAAGTTCTTTGGATGTCCCCAGCTTGGTCAGCTACTGTGCTTCAATACATATACACAAAACACAGGTGAAATTCTTCCTTTTGGACTTGGCAGCTTGCTGCAACACAGCAGCTGCAGGATAAAAAGGGAACTTTTCGTTCATACCAGCTCAAGTACCAGATAGCTTCAACTACGTTTGGTCTCCTAAGGATACAGCAGCCACAGAACATCAAGCAAATTCCACAGGGTCAGCAACCTTGAAGATGTCTTAACAGATACTAATGCTCACAGCCTTACTAGGCAACTCCAACAAAAAATACCCATATACATAGAGCAGACTTTGGCTGTGCTTTTCTAAGCAAGCAGCTTTCATTACCCAGTCACCATCACCATGACTTCTGTTCAGAGTTTATTGATGCCTGACAGACAACACCACCTCCACAAAATTTTTTGAGGGCGGTAAAACACTGGCAGAGGTTGCCCAGAGAGGTGGTAGATGCCCTATCCCTGGAAACATTCAAGGTCAAGTTGGACAGGGCTCTGAGCAACCAACTAGGTCTAGTTGAAGATGTCCCTGCTCATTGCATGGGGGTTGGACTAGGTGACCTTTAAAGGTCCCTTCCAACCCAAACTATTCTATGGCAGTGAACAAACCCTACAAAACATGTAGCTGATCACACAGTGTGAAATACTGTACCTCAATAGTACACTTGCCATCCAAATGGACAAACACATACCAATATATATGTCTCTACATATGGTTAGAGTCCAGCAGCAAATCTGTGACAAGAAAAATGCACAAAACAGATCTTTCTATTAATCTCTTCATAATAAAGTGGTAACCTCTAGCACTAAGACAGAGTGTGTTCAAATAGGATGGCAGAGAAAGATGGAAAGGTTTAGCATTAAAAAAGGATCCAATTAAACTCATGTAGCAACAACTTTGAGCAAAGTTTATTAAAATAGAAAAACTTTATTTTTAAAAATAAACATTTAATAAATGCGAACATTTTCTCTGTAATAATATACTAGTTTGGGTTCTAAAAGTGGCAAATACTAGAGGCGAGAAATCTCAGCAGAGCTCTGCTCACTCTAAAAATATACCAGTTACTAAAAAGAGATAATGGCTTACAATTCTCAAGCTCAAATGATCTCTGAAATGAAGATCAAATGCAGAGTTAATTCCATATAATTATGCTAAAAACAGTAATACAGTAATACAACTTTTCTAGACTTTGACTACTTTATGTATTGCTTCTCTTAAAAGGTGTTTGAATTACTTTTTGTAAAATAATGGAAAAAAACAGTCATTGCAAAGCTGGAAGCAAAATGATCTGGAATGGCAGGAACTGTTATTCAAAGGCAATATATGGAGAAACTAAAAAATATCATCTACATACAAAAAGCCAGTGGGTCACACAGGCTGATTTCCAGAACAGATAACTTTTGGTGATACCCCCACTGCCTGCTGGGACCAACCAGGAGCAAGGGGAAGGAAAAAGTGTGCAGGGGATTCTATTTGGGGATCATAGATGAGTGATTTTAGGAAAAAGACATGCTGCAGATCAACAAAACTCATGTAATGTTTTGTTTTCAGGTTAAATTTGTTTGGCATATAAGCTCAGTAGAACATTTTATTTCTACAGTTAGAGCCACTGGTAAAAAGACTTGTCATTTAAAAGATGAGAAGTGTTTTCACAGAGGCACTCCTCAAAGTGGAACCACTGCTTGAGCAGGCGGCACAGCCCAGGCAAGATCTTTGAAGGGAACCTGAGCATCGCTGTAAAGGGCAAACAACTTCAAATGGAAGACCAGGAAGAGGAAACAGGTTATTACATGGAGCATTTGCTCCCTTACCTTACTCAGTGGCAACTCTGTGTTGCAGGGCTCAGACAGATTACCACAGGCAACTTGAGGAGTATGATCACAAATGCTTTCAGAAGATCTCCCTCAAGACTAACTCAGTCCTTTCCAAAGGGTTTCACCTTTCTGTGGCTCTTCATCTTCTGTGCTAATTTGCAAATGTGCAAAGCCCATGCAACACTCCACCAAATCAAAACAGTTAAGTCAGGTACTTGCCCTTGCACTAAACAAGACAGAGGGTAACATTAATTCAGATGCCTACATTCGTGTCCAGACTACTCAGAACAGTTTTTTGCCTTCTGATCCTCCAACAAAAATCCAAGCATCTGACAATGGGAAAAATGCATACAGAAAAACACTGGGCAGATGCTGTTTCCATCATGTTGGGATGAAGGTTGGGCCATGCCTCGGTCTGGGTATTTAGACATGAAAGTAGTATGAGGTAATCCCTGTACTAAGTGGTTTAATTGGGGGTTCAAAAAAGCCTTTCATTCTGACTAAAATCAGAAATGTGATATACTGGACTGATTTTAAAACATGCAGTGATGTAAACCATACGTGGTCTACCTCTCTGATTTATATTTACATAAAGGTTTCATTCATGCATCTTTCCTAACCCTCGTGGTGGACACACTTGTCACTGAGTATCTCAAACTTCACAGAGCAAGAGATCCTACTGAACAGGTTGGGGTTTTTTTAATTATTTTTTTCAAGCAAGTTTTAACATTTCTTGCCATATGCCTATGACTTGGAAAAGGCATCAGTTATGGAGTTTACCAGCCCTGTGTAGATGAAGTAAAAGGCAATTTGGCATTCTGTATACAAATAAGCAACTTAATTTTTTTTTTTCTTTTGGCTAGTTGCTATGCATTTCTTCAATAAGAGATACCAGGCCCAAGCCATTCCTTCCATATAAGGGGATTGGGAGATTGCTCTTCCCAGGATCTGTTTTCCCTTAAAATGAATCAGCTGTGCAGGAGTGATTTTTTTTTTACACACAGTTTACTCCGAGTCCACAAGGCTGACGGACTGCCTGCATAATCAGATGAGAGCCCGAGCGCAGAAGGCAGCATTGGCAGCATGTACAACACAAGCACATTGCCCTCTGCCTGTACACACTGTGGCACAGCTAATGACATTGTTGGTGTAGGTAATTAGTGGTGGGCAGAGTAGAGGAACAGTTTCACCCCTCAGTTGGAAGGTGACACAGGTCACTCACCTGAAACAGTCTTAGGACCTAGATAATTAATCATAATGATCCATCAGAAAAATGATTGGGCTCCTAACAGCCTCAGCAGAGAAATACTGGAGAAAGTTGTGCTGTCTTTATCCCAAACTTGTAGAGATTACTCTCAACTCCATGCCCACCCAGATCTATGATTTTAACTGTACATAGAAAGCCCTCCTCTTAAAATACCTTCATCAAAAAGGCATCCTTGGAAGCTCCTGCTTCTGGGTTCCCAAATCAGCTGCAGGCTGTTTGCACTAGGAAGGAGCACACTGAGGCAATACAGACAACACCAACCACCAGGCCTGCAAAGCCAGCATGAGAGCCAGTGGTCAAGTTAAGGTCCATCCACCTCAGGCATCCACACAGGTTTGCAAGCCAGGTAAGGTCTTCAGCCTCAGTGACTTCCATGGGGGCCACGGTGGTAGCCATATGGAAATGCATCAACACCATCACCATTGAGTGAGAAAGGTTCCTTCTCTCTCCACCCACTGACTTCTGCAGAGTTAGCAGAAATTACTAGGGGGAAAAATAAATCCATGTTTATTGGTTTTAAAGTGAAGAAATCCTATACATGTACAGGAGACTAATCCATGTAATAAGAAGACGTAAGTTTGATCTATTTGCTTATCGGAAAACACCATTTAAATCTCTTTGTGGTTTTGGAAGAGAATGAATGCGCTGTCAGAAAATTACCACATAATTAAGAATGGTGTCCCAAAGACCCAGGATTCCCTTTTTTGCTCCACAAACTAATGATGGAGCCAAGATGCTTATGAAATTCACCATGCTGCCTCAGTGGCCCATTGGTCAAATAAGTACAAAAAGTGTTTTAACAACTGTGGAAGGAAATGGTGTTTCATTGGTATTACTCAATTTCTGAAGCCAGACCTGTCCAAGAACTCAGACTCTACCACTGCAGAGCAGCCATAATAGCATCCATCATTCATCAGGAAAGCAAGGTCAATAAAAAAATTCACCTGTCTCTTTCAATCTATAACCATTCAAAGCAGCCCAAAACAAAAACACAGGAAAATAGAACCAAGGAAGCAGCACCTATACAGTGTTTTTAAAAACTTTCCTTGGTCATCAAGAGAGCTGGAATAGAACTGGAATATAATTTTCTACACATTGTTCCCTTGCTAAATTCAAACCAAATCTGTTTAACAGAACTCACTTGTTCAGGATGAGTGATAAGTTATTTAGCCAGAGTTTTCTTTCAGCTTGTTGATGGACAGAGTGAAACGTCCCACCACCACATCCAGCTTTCAAGAGCAACATGCAAACAGAGCATTTCTAACACATTTTCACTTTAATTTACTACATGCACCAAGTAAAAGACACTGCTAATGAGGATACTGCCAAAGGCCCTCATCCAGCATATATTGAAGCCAAAAGGAAGACTCCCACAGCATACAGCAGACTGAATAAAGGCCGTCCTGGTTGGACACATGCGATACATCCTTTCAGTCTTCACTTGTTGAAATATAGGAGCTTGGGAGGAGGTTGCACAGCCCACAGTCTTTTTTTTTTTGCACTTCCAACAGCTTAGTAACTGCTCTGCAAACACAATAAAAGTAATGTGGTCAAATACATTGGTACTACATATGTTTTCTAAGTTTATAAATAGAGCATACTGTATGTGCTTTCATTGCTTAGGACAACATCCTCTAAGGAAAGGCAGACTGACTGAAGAGGTCCCTTTTTAAGTGTTAGCGATTTTTCTTATATCCAAAGGGTTCAGAAAACATGAGTCTTGGAAGTTTATCGCAATTAAAGTAGAAAAAGTTCTTCCAAGTTTTGCTACATAGTAGATTTCCCCCAAATTCTTGCCAGATGCAACTGGGATCTGTTTGAGCCCAGTACAGGTGGTAATGCATATGTTCTCACCGATACCATGGAAAGGCAAAGGAGAAATTAAAAAATAACAAAGTCAGATTGGCACCATACGTCAAGCAGAGATGAAAGTATTTTGGTAGCTAAGAAAGCAGCTACTATGTTGAGATATACTTTAAAATCATCGTAGACAGAAGCACTACAAAAACCTCACATTTTAGGAAAACAAGCTACCAATCATAAAATAACTGCTGATTATATTTAACCTAAAGTAGCTTCCTTGTTAAGATATTTCAGCAAAAATGTTATAACTAACTCTCGTTTCTAAAGTTCAGAGGTCCTATAGTTGTGTACATAACTAGTTTCTCATTAACAATTATTTTTCCTTAGTACATACAACTACAGCCCTGGTTTAACTCAAAACATTTTCACAAGCTGTCGAGTGTAGATGATCCCACCGAGTTAGACTACACTGCCTTTAAGATGTTAGTGTTTGCTGCACAGCACACTTCACTCTTGAACAAGAGCATGCTTCACCAGTAACACACTCAATTTGTGCCCTGAGTATTCCTCTTAGTACTCTGCATTCAGGAAGGAATGTGACCAACATAATATTAATATATCAAAATTGCCATCAACTACTGAGAACTTGAAATATGAATGTATTTTCTTTCATTTAGCAATACCTGCCCAAGGGAAGCTGCTAAACTGCTCTGAGTTACATAAACCAATCGGTTTTCATTGTAAAAGAGGCAAGCAGGCTCCATATCCACAACTGGAGCTATGAACAAGGGAAAACAACCTAATGAACAACTTTAATGCAAGCAGTTGTTGACATTTGGGATGAATTGTCTTGCTAAATTGTTATGTCAGCTCCATAGAGTGGCATAATCATGGTGAAAAAGATTCACTTACATTTAGGGGATTGAGAAAACTGTTTTACAAAACCATCAAAAACAACTGAAGTCAACTATGTGGCTCAGAAAAAGGGTATAAACAGAGTCAAATTTGCATATTTCACAATTGCCAAGTCTCCCATGTTTTGAAGAATTATATAACTGCAACTTTCCCAATTAATTTGTTGCAAGTGTTTACTTGTGTTATCTTAAATATGTATTAGCTGGTTTTGCATTTACTTTGTAATTTTTCTAAGAAAGCACATGGAATGGGAAACAAAGAAAAAAGTTAAACACTCCAGGTTTACAAGAGGACAGAGACTTTACTGTAGAGTCACAGGGTTCAACTTCTGTCCAGGACAAGAGAAGCTTCAGCCGTCCCACATGTTCACATACCCCTGAAAGCACA
Source organism: Phaethon lepturus (assembly GCF_000687285.1). Classification (NCBI taxonomy): domain Eukaryota; kingdom Metazoa; phylum Chordata; class Aves; order Phaethontiformes; family Phaethontidae; genus Phaethon; species Phaethon lepturus. The sequence continues at coordinate 40,095 of NW_010559747.1, forward strand.
GTACCTTCTATTCCTGAGGGCAGCAGCAATAAACAAGAAGCTGTATCCAAGACTGGGAAAGGAGGATTGACTTACAGCAGTCAAGTTACTGGTTAGTCCTAAGTAGTTATTCCACAACTGTCAGCTATAATTTTCTCTTGATGCATCTGATGCTGTCCATTCAGAGGCAGACCACTAGCCTGATCCATGACAACTCATACACTCCAATAGAAACAAGTCATCACATAAGCAAGAGCACTGCTGAAGACCAACTATTTATGAGTTACAGCCCACACCCCTAAACTTCCCTTCCCAGCACCATCAAAACATTTGCAGCTTCTTCAGCCCCAGCTCCGTAATGTCAGCCCTCACTTCTTACTTCACTTGCAAATTCACTTCCCCTTGCCCAGCGAACAAACATCTCGGCATCTTCGTCTCCTGATGTGGTTCCCCAACCATCAGCCAACTCAGGGACAGCATCCAATGGAGCAGCATAGGCTAAGGGACCATCTCAGTCCTAGGCTGGCCAGACAGCTGGTGGGACAAACCAAACAAATACACATCAAATCCATGCTGCATCTGTCGCCTTCATTTGTCTTATATACAGGTGCTGGGGGGGGCTTTTGTTTTTTAAAGGGATATTGAACTTGCCATCTTTGGCCAGCTTAAATCAAATTTTACCAACACACTTGCAGGAAGGTAGAGAGAAAAAGAGGGACTGCTACCAGCTGATCATCCTCCTCAGCACATTAGAAAATGAAGTTTAAAAAGTCATGCCTTCTTCAAAAAGAAAGCTTACACACCAGTTTTGAGTCTTCTAGAGACCCATAGGCTCCTACCACAAAATTAACACGAAGACCTGGTAACCTTAGCGAGACATTTTCCATCACGACCCCCTTTCAGCCGCCTGTAACACTAGTGAGGGCCCTGGGGCTGAGGTAGCACGGGGAAGCAGCCTCAAGCCCACTGGGGGAGCCCAGAGTCCTGGTCCACCCCTCCAATATCCCACAAGGGTCCAAGGCTCCTAAACCAGTGGGTTAGCAGGCCAGTCCTGGAAACACAGGGACAGAGACAACCATGGGTAGCAAACGTGAGTTGGAAGACGTGACAGCGGCTCAGGGACTGCTGGTGCATGAGGCAGCACAGAGCTCTCTGGTTTCTCGGCTAGCTCACACCTGGCTGCATCCTACTTCAGTGGAAGGTCCTTGATAGCTACAACTCATCCATTCGATTTTTAGTTTAAGATAGCCTGGGTAAAGGCAGGTAGTTCAAGGCTGTGAATTAACTTTTAGGTCCAGCTCCATGCATGCAGGATGGCTCCCTCCACCTTTGCTAACACTACTCCCTAGCCAACTGCAGTTCAAAAGATTCATGTTATCCAAGGACAAACATTTCCACTGTTTAAATTCACCTGGCTCACAGGACTGAAACAGATCACACACACACCCTAGCCAACAGGTAGAGGTGGTGATCTCCACCCAACCATCACCACTGGTTCTACAAGAGGATGCCAAAACCCAGGTTTTGCTGCTGTTTGGCAGTGTTTCTCCATAATAGCCCAAATATTTGATTATCCCCATGGTTTTGGTTTTTTGTTTTACTCCTAGACTTTCAATCTAGGTCACAACTTCCTCACAGGATAGTCATTCATTATTTAAAACAGATTATTCCCTCTGCTACCTAAGGATTTAAAGCCAGCTTATACAGATTATGTCTTCCTCCGGGCAATATGAACATTCATCTTACTTGAAGGATGTAATAAGAAGGAACGATTTTGTGTCGCAATTATTACATATGCCTAGTTTTAAGATTAAAAGTTCTTAATTCCCTGTCCACATGGACACCATGTGTGTAAGGAAATGCTTTAATTAAATTCATTGAACTACAATGTGAACCATAATTTAAATAATAGAAAAATGAGGTATTGAATTTCCAAGGATATTTTGTAATTGGAATGAGAGCAGCTGCCAAAAGACAAAAGCTTGGGGGCAAACAGAGTCTATAGGTTTGGGCAACAGCAGGTAAGCAGAACACTGGATCTGAGACTGATTACATGAGTTTGTCTAGTTTGAAGAGAGAGAGACTGAAGAATTAACAAAGTACTCTGCAATAAAACACATATGTAAAAACCCAGACTCTAACACACTCTATTGATAAACTGAAAACAGCAGAGTCCTCTCCTGTGAGGACACATCCTCCTGTGGTTAGAGCAAGAGAAACAGAAACACTGTTTTAAGTGTGGTTTCACAGAAGTTAAAATTGGTTCAGGTAGAACTATTTATTATCTGATTAGACCTTGCTTAATTTTAACTAATTCTTGGGAGAAGATTCAATTACATCTGTGTGTAAACAGAAGTAAAAATCATGCTATAAACTCAAGCGGTTTAGGGAATCAGTCACCAAGTTCTATAGTACTTCTATAACTGATTGGAAAGTGTTCCCCATGTAAATGAGTTTTGGAAGTCAGGCTTGCCACAACGTGCTCCTGCCATTGAAAACATCTTACTGCATGATCCGGGCAAGCATCCTGGCCATCTGAGGCTCCTATGTTCTCGTTTTAAATGAAATCAGCACCTCCTGTCCTCACAGGATGAAGAGCAATGGGGAGTTGTCAATGCTTTCAGATGTCATGGCACAAGGCAGTAAGAGTGCAAAACTGAGGAGAGCAGAAAGCACCACGGCATAAAGACCACTAGGACAAAACGCTGGGGAAACATTCACCAGACTGTCAGAGGTACACTATGCTAAACAGAAATAAAGTATTCTTTATTGTCCAAAACCACAGCTTGAAATTAAGACAATACTATATAGAGGTGTCAGACCTAACCCTATCTCCCAGTTCTGCAGCAACCACTGTTTACTCAGTAAGAACACAAATGTGTGTATGAAAAGAACCTGAATGAAACCCTCAAACCCAATTCCCACAGGCTACTCTAACATCAACTATAAGTATTTTAACAGGTTTATTGTTCTAACTTAAAGTCAGAAAACTTAATAACATTTCATTTCAAGTTTTCCAATAACTGGCAGTATTTTGAGAGCACCTGGAAGCAAAAGCTCATGTGAGAATTACAGGCTTCCTTGGAAAAATATGGCCTTACTGTTGTGGGGCGGGGGGCAGGGGAATGAAAACATAACCTAAGCACAGCCCTAAAGGTTCACAACAGAAAAAATTGATAACTATATTTTTCTAAATCTCATTATCTTAAGCCAAGTACAGCATTTGGGAGGAGCCTGACTCATGACACTGGAATGTTCAGTGTTGTCAATATTGGGTAAGCTTACTTCCACACTTATCCTTTCTGCATATCAGCCTAGGCAGCAGAACTGGGCTCAGATTGAGCTTTTAATTTTGAACCCAGAAATCCAGCAATGATAGCATTTAATCAGGTCTACCATGCAGTTAAGAACAATCTTCGGTGAACAATGAAAACCCCTTTACAGGTGAGCAATCTACTGCAAAATAAATAGTATAAAAGATCCAACAGGTTTCATTTAAAATTAAACATGATTGTTTCAAGCCCACACAGTTGCCAAAATAAACCAGAATACCCATAATTATATCATAACAAAAAGTCAACCTACATATAACTTTCCTGAGGTATTGATGTCATCTAATCAACTTAATTTCACATTATTAGTTGTGCAGGAATAGGAGAGGCGAGGCATCAGGACATTAAATGTCACTTGTCCTTACACAGCTTTGAAAATTCAGCCCTGGATCAGATATCTGAAGATCTTCCTCAGAACCAAGGGGTACAACAGAACCACATTAAGGCACATATTTCTCATCTAGGCACACAGATCTGTAAACCCACATTTTAAACAAGTAGGTTTCTTGTGAAACCTATTTCAGACCTTGTCCCTTTTGTTTTCCAACAAGGCACAGCAAGCTGCAGCTGCTGCCAGACCTCTGTTTATGCAAATGGAAAGCAATTCCATTTCCCATTTAGCCAATGCCACAAAAATTACCTTCTTAATTGGCTTCAGGTTCTTTTGCAGAGGGTTTACTAGGGGTCATAAGAGCAGTAAAGCCCACAAGAAAAAGCGTAAGGACAGCTTGGTTCTTGAACCCGTAATTTCACATGAACTAGCTCAGCCTTCCTACATTGCCCTTTTTGAAAAGATCTAAAAAAAGGCCATGAAGAACTTGCATTGACTGCACGTCCAGAGTGACTTCTGCAACTCCTCTGCAATAGCCCACATCTCTAGTGAGCCCAAGACCACTCACACAAAAGGCAGTAGGGTGCACCTACTCAGTAACACTAAGTATCATGAATGCTTTGTACCATCTTCAGCTCCATTTGTCTTTTGGTCCAGGCGAGGCATTTGTTCACCTTTCCGTGTCACTGTCCTACATACAACATTTTTTAAGACACTTAAAACTGTTCCTCTCACTGAACCCTTCACCACCACAGCTGGTTAAAGCCCTTCCAATACAAGTCTTCTTGAAAGGATTCAAGAAGTTAAATCTAAACCTTTCCTTCTTTCCACCCAACTCCCTTGGAGGCATACCAAGAGCCACGATCATTTGTGCAAGTTAACTGCCTCATCTCCAGCAATCAATCTTCCTTCTACTATTCCAGTCTGGAAACCCTTTCTAACCCAAGAACAGGGTCACATCACTAGACACAATTTTTTTTCTTATTAATAATAATTTTTGGGGTCCATTAACATGCTGCAATAATAAAAGCCTACAGCTCTGCAGTATGTGTACACGCCTGGGAGAAGCATCAAGCTGTACAGAGTTGTCAGAAGAAGGAAGACTGCAGTCATGGGACAATAGAAGCTACTGGTAAGAGAAAAAGAAAGTAAAACTCCTCTTTAGTTAGGTCATTTGTCTTAAGACTGATCAAAGCCAAGAAGGAGATGGCTAGGTCTCAAAGGTCTGTTTTGCCTGTAAGTAAATCAGAAGGTAGAATTGCTTTGACCAAAACCAAGCTACAGTCCTGCCTGCAGCTGCTTATACTGGTTCTAGATCCTAGGCTCAGCAGAGCATATCTCCTTTGGGAGCTGAGCGGTGGGCAAACATCAGCTCTGTTTTGGCACATCCAGCATATTTTGAAGATATACCCCCCTCTCTGGTACTTCCTCTAGGACTCCATGGTCCTCCCTGTGCCAAGACTCACATTAACACTTAATGAGACCTGGCCATGTGCAAGGTTGAGAGTGCCTCACTTGACTCTACACCTCTCAAGTACCATTTACCTTTTCAAGGATTGATAAAAGTAGCACAGGCTTTGCAAGCGTACTTCTTATTTATAGCATTTTGAAGCTCATTTTGCCATTATCTCAAAATATTGTTAAAGGCAATTGCAATACCAGATGTGATTTTTTTTTCCAAGTCTGTAGACATTTAGTCAGATAAACTCCTCAAAATTGCAGTCTTCACTCCGTAAGCAAAGGCTCAGACATGAATTCTGGACAGAGCATCTGACAATCCCTGGCAGTCCCAGACAACATGAAATACTTACTAGTATGTTTGGTAGCCAACAATTTACTCAGTTTATCATTCACTGGTGCCAATAATCAGCAATATCTGTCCAACCTACCTCTCCACTGGACCTTCAAGTGAGGTGGCTAACTAACCAGTGAACCTCCACAATAAGAGTCCTGCAGCCTCTGGCAGAAGCATTACTTGCTCTGTTCTCGTACATCCATCATTAAACCCACACACTTTCAGCATTGCTGATTCTGATCAGACCTCTCTGCTCTACCACCCTCCTTGACTGGGTTCCCAAAGTTGGTTTATTGCGGCCAACAACTCCACAGACACAAAGCACCTCCAAACACAAATGTATCCCCGAGTCTCCTCCTGCCACAACACACCACATTTTTGCAAAATATTCAGTAACAAGAGACCAAGAGTATTCAAGACCCTTGAACAGAGTCCACTTCCCCAGGGAAACACAAGAAGTTGTCAAGTTCTTTAGGCTATTTCTATGCACCACTCCCAAACAATTCCATGCTTTATTAGCAGGTTTTTTAGCAGGAACATCATACCACTTTTAGCAAGAATGTCATCTTCGCTCTACTCAACTGAGTTTCTTTTGCTCTGTGAAAATTTCTTCTGGGCAGACGCTGGGGAATTACTCCTGGCCAGAGGACAGCTTTCTTCATGAGAAGCCCTGATGCTGCTGGGTATGTACTTACATCAAACCTTCAAAGGCTACCTCAGGCCTGGAAAGCCCAGACCCCCAGCACACACACACAGCATCACACACATGCAGAGGGTTCACCACCTCAGGGAAGGGTGGAGATTACCGCACAGGCATGTTCCCAGCCAATATCCCTTGCAATAACTTTTCCCACATTAACCTCTCTCAAATTGAATTTTATTCACGTTTCATCATGTTTTGAGCCAAGGCAGGCCTTTTCCCTTTCCTTCTCTCACCAGGTCCCCTGCTTCTTCACTCTCTTTCTCTATATTTGATAATCCTGCTTTGGCCCAGACTCAACAAGTCATGTTCTTTACTCCCCATATCTAAAAAGAAAAAATTCTGCTAATTACATATTAATTCACCCCAATCCTTTTCTCACTAAAAGCATGGATGCCCTTTCATCCTAGTCACCTGTGGAGACACGCTGCCTGGCTTATGCCCATCTGTTATTCTTTTTATCCCTCCTCTGAAGGGAGTTTTAGATTTCACAAATAGACAACTTCAAATCAATTTGAAAGAATTGCTCAAAAGCTATTTGTGAAAGGAAAAAGAAACAAAAAAAATCCTAAGGACTGGGTTGCAAATTGGCACCTGTACTGAGAGCAAGGCTGCAACTTTAGTTCAGAGGTTATCTGTGCTGTTTGACCTTTCAGGTAGCCGAGCAGCACATCTGCAACTTGAAATCAGCCTTATTACGTTCCTTCCTTTCACCCAGCCAGTAACTGGGGGATGCACAGAGACAGCTGTGCAGATATTCTGCATGGGAGAAGGAAATGGGAAATACCTTTAAAACGCCATAATAAGAAAACCATAGGGGAGGAAAAAAAATAACAAACAGGCTCTACCAATTCCATCATTATTGAATTGATTTCGGGTTCATATTTTTAACTTTGTTAGTAGTTCTCATCTTACCTTAGCAAAGCACAGAGGAGCCAAGCCAAGCACTTAAGCACAAAATTTCCTAAATACAGGCAAGCCAGGAGCCAAGGGTGATGCAGCAGAGGCAGGACACAACTCAGGTAATCCCGCAGGGTCCTTCAATAGCTCCAGCCACAGCAAGCAGCAGACCAAGTCTGGGGTCCACCCAGGGAGTCCCCTCAGGAGCAGCAGAGGACAGGGCCAGGCAGAGGACTGGAGACATACAACAAGGCACACTGGAGGTGCCCATCCAGCAGAGAGCTACCAATAGCACCCATCCGATGTCCTCTCAGGAGACAGAGCCAAATAGCAAGGCTGGAGACCAGTACTCCTACAACATAGCCTAGGGAGGGACTGATGGGCTGGGGCTGAGCTTAAATGGAGCTCCTGGGCCTACAGGTGTGGCTGGAAGCCTCAGGTGAAGCTGGTCAGGGACATGACAGCCTGTTAGGGCCCTCGGAGTGAGCACCTGTGATGAGCTTTCCTGGAACTTAATCAATGTAAGTAATAGGGTGACAAAAATGTGAGCATTCAATATAATGTCATTCAATTGGAAGCAAATTCACTTATTCTAAAGAATGAAGGCATAGCTTTAGGACTTTCATTTTAAAGAAGAAAGAGGTGCTCACCTCCATGTTTTAGCCACGTTATTCTTTCTCAGCGCCTCACAATGAATATGAGGTATCATGCCTTTATGGCACTAATGTAGACATTCATTGTCAAAGCAAACACATCAGAATATTTCCTAAACACTGAAAATTAAGTCATATACAAATCCTATCACAGCCAGTTTCCATAGTAAGCCATCAAGGATTTCAAAATGAGACCACAAAGACAGTCTGGTCATTTGGTACAAATTCTGGAGGAAAGCTTTAACACAGAACACCCCAAACTGAAGCCATTTTGTCTCATGTCTTCACACTACCTGCACAGGACTGGATTTTGGATTTCATTAATGGTCAGAAAGAGACACACAAGTCCCTTAGGAAAGGCCTAAGTGGAAGCCCTCCAAAATGACTGTGACTTACTAAGGTGATCCTCCACATCCAGAGCCCCCAGATCTGCACCTGAGGGACAGACTCCTATCTGTGATTTTTACCCCTGAAGTCGACACGTAGCAGATAACACGCCTTCGCATCACACTGTACTGCCACCATGAACCAGGTCCCTTTTTGCATAGCCAGATAAGCATGTGGAGAAAGACCAGATGACTAGGAGATGGCAGACGTTTACAGGAAAAGAGACTCTCTCTTGGAAGTTATTTCCAACAGCTTTTGTCTTTTCTTTGTCTTCTTTTGTCTATGTCCCATTTCCACCAGCATCTACCCTCACATTGTGCGAGTGGCTGTAGTTTTGCAAATATTTTGGACTACCAGTACTGCGAGATGCCCAATAACCATGGCCATTGCATTGCTAGTGGCAGCTGGCTTGATGCTGCTCCCTGGCACAGAGCACGCTTCTGCTTTGCAACTTTCTGGATCTACCCCTGCACTTAGGAATGACACAATAGGTGAGCGCAGCCTAGTGCAACACACGTTGTTGGGGAAAAGCTCTGCCATTTGCACCAAACCCAAATTGCAGCATCTGTTTGATGTCTGAAGCCTTTCATGGGATGAGCTCTACTGCTGGGGGGCAACTTCTCCCTGCACACCCCACTAGGGTGGTGAGACAGTGGCTCCCCAAAGGGAGGCAGCACTTGGGCATTCAGAGACAACGTTAGGGCTGAGAACAGCACCATGCCTCTCCTCTCCTCCATACTGGCTAGAAAGTTGGGTTTGGCAGCGAGTCCTGTCTTAGTGCCTTCTCCAAGCACACGCAGATGCAACAACACAGCCACTCACACGCACAGAGGGAAAATACGGAGTTGTTTTCATGAGTAACAGGGAATCTCTGTTGGAGAAAGATGGTGCCAATTAGAGGGATTTGTCACTGTCTTTTCAAACAGAGCCTAGATGGGGGATGCCACAGGAAGAGGATGACACAGTGAGGGACTGGGCTGCGAGTACCTTAGGCAGAGAGAGTCATTACAAGGCCAGTGAACATAGGAAATGAAAGATTTCCCAACAAAATTATAGGGATTTTGTCTTTTAACTGAGTTCTCAGGCTTCAGTTTTAATTGTGCTTTTACTTGGTGCAAAGCAGTTTTAAAAATCAGCTTAGAAGGGGAAAATGAAGAGACACAGTTATATGAGGCTTGGGACATTTAGAGCTAAAATGCTGACTATTATCTTGGGCAGTTCACAGATAGTACTTACGCAAGCTGGGAACTGCTTCACCACTGCCAGCACTCCTTTAACTGCTGACCTTTTCCCGGACGTCAGATGGGAATGATTTTTAGTCTATCTGGTCTGGACTGAATTTGATCCCAAGCACCAGGGCAAGGAAAGAAAAAAGTTTATTCTTTAAAAGCTTTACATACTGGATGCTTAAAATTTAACGCTTGCCCCTTAGAGCTATATTCCTAGCTCAGAGCTGGTAAGAAGCAACATGTTTTTTGCTTTAATCCTTTCCAAAGACACATTCCATAAATCGTTAGCATCCTTGCCAACCACTCAGTCTCTTAGTGAGCCCACATACCAGCTTTAAAGTAAGCTCTTCTAAAACCAATGCAACAGTCCTGTGGGTTAAGTTTATATTATTTCCAGATTCGTATAGCTGCAGGCTCCTTTTCAAAGTTGCAAATGATAAGTCATCTCTTTGTTGCCAATACTTTTCTCTTTTTTTAATACTTTGTTTAAACATTGTTCACTGATGCACTTAGTGAAAAACAGACTGTACTAGCTGTAACTTAGCTATATATGCTGCAGCAACAGGAATATAGTATGTATTTTGCAGCAGGAAGGGTGAAGAAACCCTGCTTGGTCAATTCAGTCTATTAATAACTCCAGTATAGATGCCAGTGCTTAAAACCAAATTCAAGCAACAAAAGCAACATATTGCACTGACGCAGCACCTTTCATCTCAAAAGATACCAGTTGCATACTCTCAACAGCATGACCACAAGCTGTCCAGAGAAACTACCCTAAAACATTACAAGGGCATGAGGGGCTTCCCTATCATCTCATGCCAGCTACCCACAGAGAGAAAAACAAACATAACACAGTCCCTCCTCCTTCTGGCACACTGGGGTTGGGTAACGCCCCGTTTGCTCACTGATGGATGGCTTCATCTCTCCCTGCCCTGACCAGCACAGAAAGCAGGGGACCAGGAGCCAAACGCTTTCAGCACGTTGGAGTCCTTGATATTTCTCTATTTCCTGAGAGACTGTAAAAATTTACTGTAAAAATTACACTACCACAAAATTACACTGTAGAAACATAAATGCATGAAATGCTTCTCTTTTCATCTTTTACTCCCTTGTCTAGTTTTGTCTTCCACTGTACTCTCCATCAGTCCTGCCAGAGCTCACCAAAATTTAAGCTGGAGTTGAGAAATCATTTGCTTGTCCCCAAAAGAGGAGTTAATTTTCTCCTCCATCTTTCCCTGGTTTGAAATCCGGGTGCTTTCTCTAGCATCTCTTGGGGATTTTGGTACCAGAAGCAGAAAAAAAGAGGAGCGAATGCAGAAAATTCCAGGGAGTGACGCTACTTTTTATCTTCAGACCTGATTTCATGGGGGCTCTTCCACTCTCACTCGCTCCCACAGCTCACACCAGAGGTGCTTCTTGGTGGTCAGTGGGAGCTTTTGGTTGACTTAAAACAGAATCTGCTTTTACACTCCCAACTGACTATATATGTGTAGAGACGTGCAGTGGTGCCCAGCGAAGAGACTGAATTTGTTTTTAAATGATACATCCTGCTATCTCATCAGCTTCCAACCTAACCTTGATAAACAACAGGGAATCGGTACTGGAAGATCCAGTCAGGACTGGATTGAGGGTAGCCAGCTTTTTGTCAGTATACTACATTTATCAGTATACTACATTTATCAGTATACTGTGTTTGACCCTTTTTATGGATCAGCTGGGAAACCAAAGCTCCCATGCCTGCCTGTGAACACACACTCTGGTTCTGCAAACATTTATATAAACAACTTAATCCCACATACTTGACTGGTCTCCTAATTGAATATTTGCAAGACTTTGACCTTAGTGTAAACTGACTTCACAGGAGACCAGGCAGCAATTTCCATGCATTAAAAGACAAGGCTGGCATTAAAATACCAAAAATCCACTCTCTCCATGCCTAAATTCACTCTGAATCTACCTTTTGTCCCTGAAAACAGCAAACAAGAGAAGGAAAGTCAGGATGCATAATCAGAGTGAGGGTGAGACATGAAAGCAGAGTTGACTAACAGGCATGCCCAGTTCCCCCTCACTCACTCTGTTGCACTGTCATGGTCAGCCTGATTGCTCGGGGCCACAAAAAAAATCAAATATGGAACATCTGTTTGTAAAATTTAGATCTCTAAGCAAGAAAAGTCAGAGGGTTTCTTTTGAAGTCTGATTCAGCTGCTTATACTTTTCAGCAGAAAGCAGAAAGTAGGGCTTCCATGCATGATTAATGCAAATATTTCTTGACCTTGGGCATACATAGGAGCTACTTAAGAAAACTACATTAGCGTATTGTAAAAGTAACATGCTGCCTGGCAGACTTTGGTACAGCAGTGAAGTTGCATAATTATTGTGCAGGCAAAAGTGAGTGAAGAAGCCCGCAAGACTAAGCTTCCTCCTGCTGGTGCCTCAAGCTGAGGGCTGGAACGCTTTTGGGATAAGCTTTGAGCTGGAACGAAGACATTCCCCTCTCATTTCCCTTAAATGGTGTGTCTGACTCACTGTATTTGGGGGACATGCCTTGGTTACTCACTGACTGTTTATCTAAGTCCTAATACTGTGATTAAAATAACTGGTTTATAATCCCCAGATCGCACGGACCCAGATCCTGGTATCTCTCACATTGATTTAAACCCTGAGAGCTGGCCTGCTTACACGAGTACCTACCGACCGCGCCGCAGACGCAGCTCTCGCTGCGAGCCGCGGGGCAGAGCACAGCCACCCTTAGCCTTTCCCAGCACCATTTCTCAGTCTGGGGTGGTATCAGGTTTCCAAAGGAAACCTGTGGACCTTGTGGCTCACTGAGGGAGCGAAAGGATGGTCCTGTGGCTAATCTGCTGGAGCAAAAAAGGCTCCGACCCTCGTCAAGCCGTAAACCTCAGGCTCTAGGATGGTGCAGAAAATTCACTCAGACTTCCGCTCTGCTCCAGTTCTCTAACCGAACAGATAAGAGAGATAAACAGAGATAAGTTGGTGGTTTTTTCCTTCTCCTGCCTTTGTAGCTTGTGGTTTCCCCCGTTAGCACCAGTTTCTGAGCACGGTGTATGGCACTGCTGGGTCAGGCTTTCAGACAGACTTTTTGCTGCAAGCACAATCCAACTGATACTGTTCAAGACCTTCACCCACTTTCGTAAAGCATGTAAAATAAATCTGGATGGCAGGGATAACCAAGCTGGCTCAGGACTGGGCCCAATATTTTTTACCGCAGTGAGTAAATTTGGTGCCAGCCATTTTCTCCTGACGCTACAGGAGAGGAAGCCTTCCTAGCTGGGGGGATGCTGCCTTGCTCTCCCACTGCTCAGCCACCGAGAAGGTGGATGTTGGGGCAGAAGGTCAGGAAAGGGACCGTTCCCTGGACTGCAGCCTCGGCTGGATGCACGGTGCTGCTCTCTGTAATGGCAGGGGCCAAGAGGACCCATGAGTGCACATGCTGGGAATGACAGGACACTAATTTGTTGACCGTTAACAAAGCCGGTATCCGAGGGATGTGTCATAACATGCCAAGGAGCAAAACTACAATAATGGGATGTGTTTTCACTTTAGATAGTGTTCTTTTGGCTAATAGATGCAGAGAAAAACAAAGGGTGAGTCTTTATGAGAGGGAGAGGTGAAACTCACTGCTTTGAATCCTGCAGATGGCCCTTAGAGAAGGGGTGAGTAGTGGGACTCACTGGTACTCACCAGTAGTTAAATCACAGATACCCGTACACATGGAGAAAAGACAAAGGCTCGTAGCGAAACTCAACAAAGTCCCATTGCTGGCACGAACTCTCAGCAACATCCATGGGGTTTGGATTAGGCCCCTAATGAGCTGCCTTTATCCCTTCAGCTCTGTCGTTGCCGGAGGTGCCAAAAGTGTATTTGGGGAATATGAAACAAGAGAGAAATTCCCACAGCAGCACAGAGCTCTTTAGCTGGTACTCGTAGAGAGCATATTTCATTGCCAACTCCATAAAGCAGGACTGCTACGGGGGGACTCGTGATTGTTTGCTTTATCCATCCCGCACCACGTCAGACTACGCGCTGGGTCCTTCTTACTTGTATGTCAGCTTCTCCCTAGCGACATGACCTAAAATAAGACTGCCAAGGCTATTAGGCATCTTAAAGTGACAGAACACAAAGTGAACACCCATTATGCTCTCTATTCAGATGGATTTCTTAAATATGTTCTAGATGGTGGGTTTGGCTTACTTAAGGACAAAAGGGAAAAAAAGCCATGTCGTTGTTCAAGTATTATTCTTCCTTCTGAGCACAATGGGTTGTGTTTTTTGTCCCCATAGTGCAACAGGTTTTCAACACAATAGATGGAAATACTAACCCACAGCTTTAAAATGGCAACACATCACACCCCAGGGACTAGCATTTGCTTTTGAACTTGAGCGGTTATAGTCCTTAAAAAGATTCACATCTCTTGACTTTGTCATGTACATGCAAAAGAAGTGTTTATCCTGTCCTGTGAGATCTCATTAGGAAACACATCTGATATTCTTATGAAGGACAATGTTTGCTCAATTTTCATTTAGTCTGCATGGAGGATAAGCAAGCTCTGGATCACCTTTCACCTATGCCCAAAGCTGCAGTTGAATGACAAAAACCGGTAGTGTTGGTTGAGCATCATCCAGTATTACCTGTACTGAAGCAGTATCTTGAATTCCTGCTCCGTCAGCTGGAACCCCAAGACTGTGCGTGGCAGAAACAGTCTTGCCACACAGTGCTAGCACAATTCAGGCCTGCCAGCATCAAGGAGGTCAGATACCAGCATGCAGAACCAGCCTGTTCATGCACAGCAAGGCAAATGCCTCCATGCTGGCATCCTCATGAAAGTGCAGCAGCCACTTTTCAAACCTATGCCAGGCTATCATCGGTGCACAAATTGATCTGGTATTATACATAAGTCAGAAGTCTAGAACTGACTAGGTCACAAAATTGCCAAGAAAAACAATGAGCTGTTTCCAGAAAGTAACCAGGTTGGCAAGTCTACAATCTGCAGCAAAAGGAGACGAAGTCCAACCCATCTTTTTAATACAACCGCCGATCATCATCATCTCCTGGCTATGGACAATGAATGAAATTGCTCATCAGCTTTTTAATTAAGTTATGTAGCTATAGCACAAACACCACTAAGTTTCTAATAGCAGAAGTTGCTGTCACAGAGAAGTGTAGGGCACTAGGCCTTTTGAAAGTTCAGTTTCACATAGATATTCAAGACCACTTTAAGAAGGCCAGGAGAAATTCAGGCTGTGTACCATCAAGTCTACTGACTTGAAGTAACCCATTACCATCCTGCCAACTGCAGTTAAAAAACAAACATACACACACAAAAAGGAACCCCCGTAACATTCATCCAAGGATGCATTACACCAGGGCTGGCAAATTCACGAACCGCTATTCATCATAATATAAGCAGAAAAATTGAACCATTGTGGGAGAAAACACGAAGCCTCATGCACCAGGTTTCCCTATTTAAAGGCCCCTTTCAATCGACCAAACTTTTGTACGGCAGCTGTGGTGTTCAAGAGGATGGTGTTACCTCTAAAGCATCCTGATTCCCCCCACCTGGTACAGAAGCCACTCTGGGGCATTCATTTAGGCAACACACATATGGGCAGGCTGCTGCTAACGTGTAAGTTCTGTGGAATTAGGCTGCTGGTGGATAAATGCAGTGCATGAGGACCTGCATTGCTGTGTGGGTGCTTCTCTCTCCCAAAACTCCCCTTACCCACAACATCATTTACCGATGAGGGAACAGTTACACAGCCTGACATCCACAACCGCACGCAACCCCAAACGTTCCTCTTCCACCAAACCCACAGTTACAGCAGCAAACTGGACCAGATTCACCGCCCCACTCTGCCCGTTGTGCACGGCACGGCCAGTGCCGCACAGCCCCCGCACACCCGTCAATTTTACACACAAGCTCAGTTGTGGTCGGCTTTCTATTTTGAGCTGACCAAAACAGTTCAAACAACATTAATCCCCTGGGGCAAAGTACATGTCGAGGTTTAAAAGAAAAAGTATTCTGAAGCAGTCCAAACACACACAAAAATGTGATCCATTGTACAGCGCTGGCCCATCTCTGCAGCCGGGGCAGGGCTGACACCACCCACAGAGCCTGGATCAATTCCTTCTCCTCGGGGTTTGGTTTATCTTCCAAGCACAAAACTATTTTCCTGACCAAAACAGACAACAGAAACTTTTTACGTGCTGCTTCTCCCTGTCCTGTCCTCACTTCACTGCTTAACGCTCTCTTAACCCCAGAAAAAACACCTTCTTACTGAAGCGCTCTCAGCCCTTTCTAGGAAATATCTCCTCTACACAGCACTTCAGCTGGGTTTGATGATGGAGCAGGACTGGCAGCTCCTCGGACCTCTAGGGGACTTCTCATCAATTATACTTCTCTTTCTGGAAGATCACCCACCCAGCAGTGGATTCAGCAAGGGAACAGAAAGGGCTAAAACGCCCCGTTTCCACCCAGATCATTAGGTGCTGACACTTGCTCAACACCTGGCAGAGGTGCTGCACAGTGCTCAGGGCAGCTGGGGCTATACCCGAGCCTCTCTTCATGGGGACGTGGACTGTGTCCCTGGTCACAAGGGGCCCTCAGTCTCTCATCTTTGCTGGCCAGTGCCTGGCAATATGCAAGATTCTGGTAAGATGTTTTGGGCAGCATTCTACCACACACTGCTGCTGGATGCAGAGGGGTTCTTGCTCCTGTTGTAGGTTTCTACTAACGCTTTATGTCCAAGGCTGCATTTCATCCACACCCTGTGTGTACTCTGCTCTCCATTCTGTGGAAAGTTAACATTCAGGAGCAAAATTCAGATATTTTCATCACCCCACCTCCCTTCACCCCCTTCAGGTACCTGGTCTTTGAATCCAGTCCTTCCTCCAGTCCCTGGGTTCTTGTCCCCTCTTCACTTACGCTGCGTGATGCTCCCATTGACTGGACATTTGTCTCACCTTTGAGTCTCCGAGTGCCTCTGGACTGCAGTCAAAGCAGTCACCGTTGCTTGCTTAGACATGAGCTCACTGCACCATTGGCCATTCCTCAGCTGTGCCACCCCCAGACTCAGGCAGTCTGTCTGGTCACCCATTATTCAGGGTCTGCCCAGTGCTCTGTGCTGCTACATAATGCTGGGAAATTATAATTAGTTTAAACCAAGCACAGCAGTAGCTCAGGATTAGCAGGGGTAATTTAAATATTTGACTGCAATGAAAAAGATTTCCACTCTGACCTGAGACCCTCTCTCTTCATTTGTGGCACTCCACATCAGATGGAGTATTATCTGCTTCCTCAGGAAGCCTCTTGGCCAAAGGGGCAGCCCTTTTGATAAATGACCCTTGCATAAAGCAGGCATGAAAGTAGTCCCCCTCTTCCCTGAAGATATTTTGCCCTACCAAGGTTTGCTGGGTGGGGAACAAGCCACGATAAGGAAGAGTATCACAGTTGAAGAGGGGAGGAGTGAGGAGTGCTCCTTGTCTTTAAGGAAAGAACAAGTGAAAAGAGAAACAGGCAGAGGTTGAGCTGAACACACCCTTTAGATACCTTTTTGCTTCTGCAAATGCTCCTTCCTTCTTCTCTGTTCTCGCCCACTGCCTCAGTTTCCCCCCTCCAGGCCCGGGATCCCGGCACCCACCGGTGCTCATCACCGCACACAGGCTGCTGCTGTCTCCCAGGGCTCACATGAGGTCTGTTCCTCAGGGCCCATTTCTCTATTCAAACACAAATTAGAGCAGTGTTAGCTGGCTCTGGACATTCCCAGGCTGTCCCTTCTGTCTCACCAGCCTCTGTCTTACAGAGAAAACCATTAAACTTTTTTTTTTTTTTTTGTATTGTTTATTTTGCCCCCAAATCTGGCTTCAGGAATGGCTGATGAATTACTTTAACATTTCAAACAATCAATTTTGGACAGAGATCAAGCAAGAACCTGGATGGTAAATCATTGGGAAGGTTATTGATGATGACAGACAGATGGTTAGAGAGAAAGACTAATATCAAAGTTACCTCCAGCATCTTGGCCCCTGTGACCCATGAAGCAGAGTTTTATGCGACCATCAGCTCCACCAAGCAGAGGATCAGATATGCTCACCCTGTGAATAGAATACTTTGGAAAACAGCTGTAATACTTACTGTCCTTTGATCTTTCTCCTTCCTCCCAATACGCTTATTGCTACTTTAAATCAATCCCCCGATGACTTCTCAGAGAAGGGGGAGACTGTTATCCTATAGTCAACATGTTATACAGATGCCCTGAACATTTCTGGTTATTAAACACCCTCTAGTACATTTCTTTTCAAAGAGGGAGTCCTGGGTGTCCCTCTAAATTATGGCTGAGGTATCCACGTTTCTGCCTGCGTAAGAATTTCCATTGCCGCCCAGTAGGAAGAGTGCCCCTTCACTTGCCCTCTGCGGGCTGCAGAGGAGGGCAGCTGGCACCGTGAAGTGGCACCCTGCCTCCTGCCCAAGAGGTAAGGGAATAATCCCTGTATATGGTCTGACAAGTGACTTGGGAACTTGCATGAGGTAAGGGAACGGTCCTGTGCTGGCACACGTCGATATTACATGGATAAAGCTTCTGTAGCCAGTAGTAATGGAAAGAAAAAACTAAGATTTCCCATCAAATCTTCACTAAAAATGTCTTCAGATTTTCTGATCTTTTGGAAATACTTGCAACATTGGAATCCTCCCTGAAATTATGCATTGGAGAAGAAAATAGTAAGAAAAGACAAGGATTTGGACAAATTTGGGCCTGTAACAGGACACAGAATTTTTATGAGCGGTTTTTCATCACAGGACTTTTTCAAACCTCCCCCTCTCACCACTCCCCACAAAGATGTGGAGGCCCCACACTTTACAGATATCCCCTTTTTAATTCTCTGGCTTTGCTTCCTTGGTGCTCTTGGCAGAAGCAAGTGTAGCTGGTTTGGATTTTAGGGTAATACTCCATTTTGCATGGATTCACCAGCTGCATTCGAGGATGTTGCACATCCAACAACCTGCAAGGCTCAGGTTATTCTCCTGCTTGGCGAGGAACCAAGGGCAAAGGACACAGGACAGGACAATCTGGCATGAGCCAGGCAGTGCTGTCATCAGTCCAGAGATTCTCACGGGTTTCCACAAAGCAGAAAAGAGGAGGTGGTACGAGGTGACAGACAGAATATTAAAGTAAAAGGAAGAAGCAAAGATCCTCCCCAGCACCCCCTCACTGTTCCTCTGTAAATAAACAAACCATTGTATGATATGGTATGTTAAATAAAGGAAGAGCAAAAATTCAAAATGCATGTTGCAACCAGCTAAAGAAAGCCCTAGAAAGGGATGAGGTCTATGGAAGCCAAGACACATAAGAATCATGATAGAAAGAAAGGTGCTGGAAGGAAAAAACGGCAGTGAAGCATAAGATGGCAGGAAGAACCAGAAACTCAATCAAGATTAGAAAACATTTTCATGATATTTGGCATTAATAACACAAGTCCTCTAGCTGTGGCTAAGCTGTAGAAGGAACATCTGGAATACTCCATTGTGTATTAATTTAACATCAAGAAAAAAAGAAACGCTCTGGGAACACGATGCCCCCGTGCTGCCGGCTGCCTGCTGTGCCAGCCTGGCTGCTCGCCCTCCTCGCCCTCCTCCTGGTCAAGCGTGCTTTCGGGAGAGGGTCAGTGAGGTCTGGGGGCTGGCACTTGCTGCGCCATGAGACCGTCGAGAAGGGAGAAGCCAATGTCCTTCCCTGGGGACAAGCTCCTGCTGGCGGGGGCGGACGCCCCCTTCTCCAGCAAGGGGCTGGGGTCACCACTCCATGACACCGGTCGCATGTTTTCAGTTTTAGAAACGGTCCCCGTTGCCGCGGGGGGTAACGTACCGTCAGCGCAGCGCAGTACCCGGCAGCGCAACGCGGGCGCGTCCCGCATTCGCACGCTCAGCGCTTTGGCTGTCTCGCACACACGTACACGACCCACGCACGCGCACAGGGAGAGGGCAGCAAACAGGGAAAGCCGAGGGCAGTGGTGGACCACCAGCACCCATCTCGTACCAGGTGGCACCTATTTTCGGTATGCACTGGGCCGTAGGGTTGAGGCAATCGCCCGGTCAGCGACGTTGTGGCTCCTCGCACCCAGAGAGACGCTCCGTGCCTTAATCCCCGCGACTGCCAGAGGCAGTCTGCGATGGCTCAGGAGTGGGGTTGCAGCTGTAAAGGTTCCTAGTTTTACAGGCTCAATCATTTCCTCGGCGTTTCCCTCGCCAGCAGCGCAGGCCGCCGCCGCAGAGGAGAGCAAGAGGAGCAGCCGCGGTGCCGCCAAATGTGGGAGAGGGTAAGGAAGAAGGCAAGGGCGAGGAGGATGCAGCCTTTGGGAGGGGAGGACGCAGCAGTGACCCCCCCCAGGGTCTGTTGGCTGTGAAGCTGCCTCCCGTGCACCCCCAGCTGCAAACAGCCCGAGATGGCCGCGTCTGCCCGTTGAGGGGCTCCTCAGATTTGCTAGCCACTCAGTAGCCACCCACTGAGCTCAGGCCTCTGTCCCATGCCATGCCTGTGTCGTCCAGGGCTCGTCAGAGCTATAGTTAATCTCCTTCTTGACACAGAGCCTCACAGGGAAGCTGAAGAACCTCTCTTTCCTAAGCATACAGGCTTTCCCTTCGTGGTTCCGGCTTCCCAAGAAGACGCAAAGGGCAAGATTTTAAAGTGCCGACATTTCCATGCACAGGGTGTCAGCCACTGGCCCAGAGCTTTGCCCGTCCTGGGCAGCGTCGAGGGAGACCCACACCTGAGCAAGGCAGCAGCAACCATTACTGCTGCACTTCCACTCAGTAAAACAGATTCCGTGCAGAGGCATCCTTTGGTGTAGAACACACTAAAAAGAAAGAGGGGGATTGCTTTTAAGGTTTCACTTACAGGGAAAAGCTTTGACCGTTTTGCATTTCAGGGCTCAGTAGGCAAATTCTGGACCACAGCTAACCAGGTAAATGATGAGTGACTGGTATTCTCACCCCTCTCTTGTCCCCTCTCTTCCCCAGCTGAGGAATATATCCTGCACAGTAGTTGAGCAGAGGTTTGACAAACGCTGGGCTGAGTACATAACAGCGACTTTCAAGTGGTTCTGCTGATGCAGTAATTTCATAGTTTGCTCAATTCCAGACTTTAACCTCAGTGCCAAGAATCAATGCCATATAAAAATGAAACATCTAAAATAATTAAAAAAAAACACAGAGAAATGCAATACAAAATATAGCTAAAAATAAAAGAGCAAAAGTAAGCAAATAAGGAATGCTCAAAATGGGCATGGCAGTTTCCTCTGGATCAGAATTAAGACTCAGTTACCACCCAGTCCAGTGAACCTGGAGTGGATCTGGAAGACATTAAAGATTTGGAATAAAGAAATACAGAGTTGAAAAATTGTATTTAAGTTCGGTTACTAATTAAAATAAACTGCAAAAATAACCGCAATGTGTTGCCAATATTATTTGTACTTTTATGCTGCTTCCAAATACCCTGGGCAGAATTGCACTGCTTAGTCCTTTGAAAGAGTAGAATGTTTGAACAAAAATGCATAATCAGGTTTAAGACTTCAGAAATAGTGCACAGGAATAAAACCATCCACTGTATGT
The DNA here is from genome assembly GCF_000687285.1 of Phaethon lepturus. NCBI lineage: Eukaryota > Metazoa > Chordata > Aves > Phaethontiformes > Phaethontidae > Phaethon > Phaethon lepturus. Next base: position 61,027 of record NW_010559747.1, read on the forward strand.
TCTCAAGCTTAAAAGCCAAGCACCAACTGTATTAGCTCTTGAGGTTTTAAATGATCATCAGGGTAGTAACTTGATCTCGGGGAGCAGCAGGAGCGGGGCTGCTCCAGGAGCGGGGACGAGTTGGGAGCCCCAGCACAGGCCCAGGGGCCTGACCACAACGGGCCGGTCTGGGGCTGCGAACCAGGTCTGCTGACAGCCCCAGGCAGGGCGAGAGATCAACCAAGTCGGGGTCCGTGCAGGGGGTCCTGTCAGGAGCAGGAGGACAGGGGCCAGACACAAGGCTAGAGATAAGGCCACCTGCGCCATAGGGCCAAAATCCAGCCAGGAAACGGGGCAGAGGCAGGGCTGAAGACCCGCATGCCTATGGCATGGCTCAGACTCAAACTAGGCCTGGTGCCCACACTGGATCCAAAATGGAGCCCTTGGGCCCACAAACAAAGGGTACAAGGTTGGGGTCTCAGGTGCCAATTCATATACCATCTTCATTTAATGTATCTTTTGGCCTTTCAGCTACTGAGCATATTGAACTCCATAAAGTTCAACTTGTATGGAAATGTCTTTAGATATTATTTTTTCTAAAATGGATGTTAAGGATACTAAAAAAGAAAAGCAAAGTGCTTTTAAAGCACAATCTGAACTAAGCTGGGTCCTGCCAACTACCAGTTTGGGCTGTGACTCCATCAGATCAGCCAAAGTTAGAGCGCGCAGGACAGAGCCCTGCTGAGAGGTGTCCCAGAGGAAATCCAAGCTCTGGCAGACCCGGTGGCAGTGAACCCCCAGACAATCTGGATCAGAAGTCCAAAGAGTTTCTTATGGCTAAGAGATTGCATCTTTCACATGAGATTAAGGATGGAGTTTGTGGTCCATGAAAAGATCCCCTTAGACATTTTGTGACAAGAGGAATCTTTGCCCCGATTCCCATTCCCCCATGGCAGGACTCCAGTCAGCACAAGAGATGCAGAGCTCCCAAGCTGCTGCTTTATTTTCAGCAG
>NW_010559747.1:62049-66486 GCF_000687285.1 Phaethon lepturus
CATCTGGCCTATTCTCTCTTCCTGAATTCTTTTTTGTGTTTGCCTTATATATATATGGTACACCCATCTTATCCCATGCTGAAGACACCGTATGAACAGTCTCCTCAGACGCTGTCTTGGCACTTCCATTTCCAGGTCAAAATATCAGCTAAAATGGCCTTGAGTGGTCCACAGGGTCAGTTTGATTCCAGGTTCATCTGACCATGTTCACATACAAAATAGTTCAAGGGAAGTGAATGTCCTCCAACATAAAACCTTCAAAAGACCAGAGATTCAAAAAACTAGTCAGATGACTGGTTTTTTTTTACTCAGGAAACTATAGTATGTTTTAAAAACCTCAGCAGACAGTCTCTTTTGCCTCTGATAAATTACTTGCTCTCTTGTACATTAGGCATCCCAAACTTCTGCTCAATAGCTGCCACCCCACTGTAACATCTTCTTTCTTCTCCACAGGAACTCTGTAAATTCACTGCCCTTTTCTTGTAATCCATCTTTCTCATTATTTCTGTCAAGGAACCACTTGAGCTTCTTTAATTCACCCACATTTTCCCAGGCACAGCTAAAAGCCTTCAGTTGTGTTCACAACAGGAAATGCCGGGTTATCTGTTAAGTAAACTGATGAATTAAATACCAAAATCTTCCAGGACAGTTTTCAGTCTTTTAAAAGCAGTTCTCAGTCCAGTCCTATTGTCCCATTTCCTTAATACAATCAGAACATCTTTGACCTTTGACTGAACCCTATGGCAACGATTAAAGACCCTACTGGGAGCAACAGTGGTCACAAATGGCACAGATATTTCACAGGGTTCCCACCAATGCCTGTACTTCAGCAGAAGGCTCTGGCAGTCAGATATTTTGAAGGCTTCTCCTTGCTTTTTTTCCACCAAAATATATGCATTCTTCTTCCATGGGGTGAAAAAATCAGCAGTCACTTTGTTTTACACTGCCTGTCTTTTGCCTCTGAGTGCATTTAGCATTGCCCCATAGGAAAAAATAACACTCGATTGTCAGATTTCTACAATTTCTAATTAATCCAAAAGTTTTCCCCATCTGTATTCCCTCCCTCTGCCTTTCTGTATCAATTCCTTAGCTCAGGAAGGCAGATCCTGAGCAGATTTTCTGATTTCCTTTAGCCAGATTTCTGATTTTTGTTTTCTTTTTACTTGCAAGTGTCATTCTGCTTACTAGGTCAGATGTGTGACTCTGAAGTTTTTGATGACAGCATTAAAGACGACAGAATTCCTGACAGTCCATAGGTAAGAATATGGAAAACCCTGAATCAGGCTCATATAACCCACGAACACACAGCATGAGAACATGACATTTTCACTGTGAGCTGTGAAGGTCATGCAAGGCCATCAAACCCCAGAAGTAAGTGAAAAAGCTATGATTCTTAGAAATAATAAGTAATGACCTCTTTTACCTCCACTGTGATGTCCATAAGGACTGTATCACTCACAAATGAACTATGCAACCTCATAGGTAGAGCAGAGAAGCAATCCAGTCACTAGTAATAATAAAAATGGCTATTTAAAATGGAAGAAGCCAAGAAGAATTATCAGTGAAAAGCTGAATGGTGAGAAAAAGCAACTGCCTGACCTGAAATTTGTCAGACAGGACTCCAGGACAAACACTGCAACAAATGTCACATGGGCATTACTCAGCATTCACTGTCAAGATCTTTGTTTTTTATCTCTCCAGAAGAGCAGGATTTTAGCACCCAGTTACAGTTATAGAATCACAGAATATTTTGGGTTGGAAGGCACCCTTAAAGGTCAGCTAATCCAACCCCCCTGCAATGAGCAGGGACATCTTCCACTAGATCAGGTTGCTCAGAGCCCCGTCCAACCTGACCTAGAATGTTGCCAGGGATGGGGCATCTACCACCTCTCTGGGCAACCAGTGCCAGGGTTTCACCGCCCTCGTTATGAAAAATTTCTTCCTTACATCTAGTCTAAAGCCACCCTCTTTTAGTTTAAAACCATTACCCATTGTCCTATCACTACAGGCCCTGCTAAAAAGTCTGTCCCCATCTTTCTTATAAACCCCTTTTAAGGACTGGAAGGCTGCAATAAGGTCTCCCCAGAGCCTTCTCTTCTCCAGGCTGAACAACCCCAACTCTCTTAGCCTGTCCTCATAGGAGACATGTTCCATCCCTCTGATCATTTTCGTGGCCCTCCTCTGGACCCTCTCCAACATGTCCGTGTCTTTCCTGTGCTGAGGGCTCCAGAGCTGGATGCAGTACTCCAGGTGGGGTCTCAGCAGAGCGCAGTAGAAGGGCAGAATCACCTCCCTTGACCTGGTGGCCATGGTTCTTTGGATGCAGCCCAGGATACTGTTGGCCTTCTGGGCCACCAGTGCACACTACCAGTGCATGTCCAGCTTTCCATCCACCAGTACCCCCAAGTCCTTCTCGGCAGGGCTGCTCTCAAGACCTTCCCCCAGCCTGTATTGATACCAGGGATTGCCCCAAGCCAGACGCAGGACCCTGCACTTGGCCTTGTTGAACTTCATGAGGTTCACAGGGGCTCGTTCCTTGAGCTTGTCTAGGTCCCTCTGGATGGCATCTCGTCCCTCAGGTGTTTCAACTGCACCACTCAGCTTGGTGTTGTCTGCAAACTTGCTGAGGGTGCCTCAACCCCACTGTCTATGTCATTGATGAAGATATTAAACAGTCCCAATATGGATCCCTGAGGCACTTGTCACTGATCTCTCTCTCGACATTGAGCCATTGACCACTACCCTCTGGATGCAACCATCCAGCCAATTCCACTTCCACCCAACAGTCCACCCATCAAATCCATCTCTTTCCCACTTAAAGGGAAGGATGTTGTGGGGGACCATGTCAAAGGCCTTACAGAAGTCCAGATAGACAATATCCATAGTTCTTCCCTTGTCCATTGATATAGTCACTCCATCATAGATGGCCACTTGGTTGGTCAGGCAGGACTTGCCCTTGGTGAAGCCATGCTGGCTGTCTCGATAATGATAGACACACAGCATAATGTACTGGACTGATATATTTCCTTCAGCATGGTCCTGAGAGTCCTTCAGGCCAAGAGTGGACCAGTGGACCTTAAGACCATCAGACTTACACCAGGCAGGCTCCCAGTGCCACATTGTGTGTTGGGGAAGGAGGAAGATATATATGGGAACAGAATTCCTTTACCATTGCTTCAAACACTTACATGCCAGGATTTATAAAAATAAAATCTTATTGTTCAAGAAAACATGAAAATGGTACTGTGCAAAAGAATTGTACTGAGGATATTTAATAGCACAGAGCACTGTATAGAGGGAACAGCTGGATTAGGCCCTCTGTAGATGACTATATGAGTTGCTTACTGTTACTCTGGCATTTAATGCTGGACCAATAAACACGGCAGCCAAGGCCATGCAAAAGCAGAGGTAATCTCTATAAGCCCTGTGTAACTTTGGCCTTAGCAGGCACAAAATAATACTGACATCTTTTTATGGGGTTTTTGGTGGGGGAAGGGAACTTCCCTTATTAAATTTTTTTTTCAAAATAAAAAACTGTTTTCACTTAAAAGCAGAAAATCCTGTTAGCCATGGAAGCCCCATGTCTTCAGCTTGTACATTTTCAAAATATATATATATATTTTAATATATGGTGTACATATATCTATTACATCAGCTTAACCAAACTCAGAAGTAATAACAGGAGTTTTCAAATAAAATTAGGAAACTTCTACCCAAAGAAAATGGCACTTACTGTGCAGTCAAGTGTCCCTGCTGCTACCATGCTACATAGCCATCACATCTGGTTGAAATATGCACATCACGTTGTCACCACTCCATAAACCACATGCATGCTCAGACAGAGAAAATGGGTCTCGGTCGTGCTGCTTCCAGCCTGGTCATGCATGGCCAAGGGACTCGGGCAAGAAGTGGTGGAGGGTGAGCCCAGCAGCAGTTTTGGGCACCCTGGCAGCAGGGTCATTCCACTGGCCGTGGCCACCAGCCACAGCCATGATAAGGGAGATGAGAGAGAAGGTTGTGATGCCTGGTAGGACTGTGAGGCACAAGCCGGACTGTAGAGAAAGCAGCAATATGAGGATGGTGGCTGGTGCAGGTCAGGCTGTGGGGTGCACCAAGGGGGCCTGCCAGACCCTGGGTGTCACCCAGAGCCAGCTGGAAAGAGCATTTTTCTTCCATGACTCTCAAACGGGACCTCAAAAAAAAATGCTCAGAAAAAAATTCCACGGTCTCTTTTTTCCCCCTTCTTTCTGCTTTCCACTCGCAGTTTTAATGAATGTCTTTTGGAAAGAGAAAGGGAAAAATAAAAGGGGGAATATGGCATGAGATGTGTCTGGAGAGGGTTAGGCAAGATGGTCTCAGAAGTAGAAAGACAAGGCAGGACAGAAAAAGGAAGGCACAAATCCTGACCTCTCTGAGCTTAACAGGGGGTCAGCAGGC
>NW_010559747.1:66517-76607 GCF_000687285.1 Phaethon lepturus
GAGACGGTCCTGAGCATCCCTGGGCTGGCATGCCCTGTCTCTGCTCTTCTCTCATCAGTGCCCAGCAGGATGCGGCCCCTCTCATAGGCCTCAGAGGCGGCTTTATTGCATTAAAGATCTGTGAGCTGGTGCCCTTGTGTTCCTTCTTTTATAAAAAAGGAATGCGTTTTGGCTGCTGAACAAGAACAGTAAAGATGGGTTGTAACAGATACAGTTAAAGTACTTAAACCAACTTTTTATCTCTTCCCCCAATTTGATTCACATAACAAGTAAATCCACCCACTGAAATAAACACAAATAGCATTTTATGGGAAAGTTCATTAAAAAAAAACTCAAGTCTTTTAAAAAGAATTTAAAAGATGTCAATGAGCAGCTGTAAGCTAAATCACTGTCATTCTTACTCTTCCAACAAAATCAAACCTAGAATCTTCCTGGGTAATTCCCATCTTTGCATAGGTCAAATTCATAAATTATGTTACTTTTCCCCAGGCCCTCTCCACAGTCAAAACTAGGCAGGATGGGCAATAAATTTACTCGCTAGATGGAGCAAGAGTATCTAGATAGTACAAGGTATACCAAAGTACTATAATGTGAGTCTCAGAAATGCGACGGCACAACTTCATTTGCAAGCCTCAGAGACCACAGAGTTCTTGTCTCTTAGGCTTATTCCAGCACTGTCAGTGTCACGCTTAAGTAGCTGAGCAGTACTTGAAAATTAAGGGGAATTCCCTGGGTAATACGGATATAGTGAAGCTCTTCAGATTGAGAGGAGCTCCTGCCACCCATTGCTTTCTTAGTTGCCACTCTCAAGAATGCTGTTACTGGGAGCTTCAAGTGACCTTTACAAACCACACTCCTACCAGCTTTGCTTCCCGAGGAACAATAATTTTCAGTGGTGAAAGCACTTTTCTTCATAGCAGCCCCGCTGCTTACCTCCCTTTAAGTTATTGGTGGTACAAGGACACCTCATGCACGGCAACCCCATGGCAGGGAGCTGCCTTGTTTTTTGGCTTGAAGGCATGAAAGGCACCTCTGTGTAGCCATTGTTGGCTCTCCCTTGCAGGAATAAATGCCATTTTCAGTCATTAATAAAAGTACTCCTGGATATTGCCAGCACAGAGTGTCTAGCAAAGAGTAACATCACTTCAGGCAGAGCTAGGCAAGAAAGCTGGATGACTGCAGTGTCTCGAGGGGTAGGAGCTACTGATGCTGGAGTGAAATTTTCTGCACGTTGCCTGGCAGCTGTAGGTCAGCGTAGGCCATTGAAGCCACTACTGGGGCTTATTTCTTTTTCTTCCCACAGCATTAGGTCTATGGCAGTGTCGTGGTTTAACCCCAGTCGGCAACTAAACACCACACAGCCACTCACTCACTACCCCCCAGCAGGATGGGGGGAGAGTATCGGAAGGGTAAAAGTGAGAAAACTCATGGATTGAGATAAAAACAGTTTAATAATTGAAAAATAATAGTAGTAGTAGTAGTAGTAGTAGTAGTAGTAATTAAAAGCAAAATAATAAAAATAATACTAAAAAGATAACAGAAACAAGACACAAGAAAGACAAGCGATGCAAATTAAAACAATTGCTCACCACCAACCGACCAATGCCCAGCCAATCCCCGAGCAGCATCCCCTCTGCCAAACTCCCCCTCGTTTTATTGCTGAGCATGATGTCATATGGTATGGAATATCCCTGTGGTCAGCTGGGGTCAGCTGTCCCAGCTGTGTCCCCTACCAACTCCTTGTGCACCTCCAGCCTCCTCACCGGTGGGTGGTATGAGAAGCAGAAAAGTTCTTGACTCTGTGTAAGCACTGCTCAGCAGTAACTAAAATATCCCTGAATTATCAACACTTTCCAGCACAGATCCAAACGTAGCCCCATACCACCGGCTGTGAAGAAAATTAACTCTATCCCAGCCAAAACCAGCACACAAAGACACACACCATACAAGCTGCCCCTTATCCTCTGAAGACACATCTACACTGCTGCATGAGAGCACTCCCAAGGCCACATCCAAGAACAAACTCATTGCTTGCCCATGTCACCTACTGTGAAAGACACTGTCAGAGCGCTGGCTCTGAAACAACATGTCTGCTCTGCATGGGGAGGCATGTGCCCTGTCTTCTATACCCACAGATATCTGTAAGAAGACCCTGGGCTTCAGAGCTCGCTCATAATCACGTACCTCCCTTATCAGCTTCCTATGCCCATGTGGAGAGCTGATAAAGGACTGATGCAGGCCTAAATATCACCTGTCACAAGGACACATGGGATTTACAGATGTCTCCATTCAAGCTGCCCGTAAGACCGACACAGACATCACAGGCCACGTCTTGCAAAAACCCTCAGTGTTGTGGCGGACCTAGGACTCATAGGCTCTGCGCCAACAGGAGCCAGACAACACGGACCATGTCCAAGGGAAGGACAAAACCCACTTTAGAGCCATTTGTTGGCCAACAGAAAAGAAATGCCAAGTCTCAGGGTCTGCAGCAGCTCCTCTAGCCCCGCTTGCTCTGCCTCGCTGCAGTTCAGTTGTGACCTCCCTCTCCAATCTCACCTGACAGCAGATTGTCACCAGTCTGCTGACCCTGCTGCCACCTCCCTCCCAGCCCCACCACTTTCAGGGCTAACTGCATCCTCTCCTCCTTCTTCCTGAGACTTCTCAGTGGCAAAAATAGTTTATTTCTGAACTGGAGAGTAAGCAAGCCCTTTGTGATTTGGCTTTTGACACTCCATTCTGAGGAAAACTTCTGGTGAGGAAAATAGCATTCTGCAGGACTGAAGTTTAACAAAAATATTAATAAAGTTAAAATAGGATCTAGACAAGCCTAATGATTTTTTTTAAATGTTAGGCAACCTTAATTATTGTCCCTGTTGTCCCTGCCTGTGTCTGCCACTAAAAAAAATAATAGGACAAATAGTAATCAAATCTACTAGCACAGAAAGCTATAAATGCCTACAGAGACTGTCTCATGTTAAAAATAAATCAACCACTGAGAATCATTTCTCCCCGGTATCTGACAGCCCAAAATCAGAGTGAGTCTTTGGTGAAACACAAGGAGAAAAAGTCACCTTCCTCCCCAACCATACCCATGTGTAGAAGCAGCAACTTTCTCCCCCCCATAACCCCGTGCCATCCTGAACTTCCAGCTGCCTTTGAGGAGCTGCAATTCTACATGGAGATACGCAGTTTCTCAACATGGAAAGCGGTTGACGTGAGAACAATGATTTGGCAAGATGATGTATATGCTGTACTTTTAAGAAAGGAAAAGACAACTCACTGCAAACATTCTTTGTGGGATTAAACTCTTCCTATAACATATTTATCTGCCTTGCAGAGAGATTTAGCAGAGTGACTTGCCCCCAGAAATGCTGTCTTGCAACGGGAACCCCAGCTCTTTGCCACCGTCCTTTGAGAGTATGACGTATTTAACAAAATTCCTTGATAAATAATACTGCATCTTGGGAAGGCTAAATAATGACAATTAAGAGGCAGAGCGAGGTGCAAACAAAGACGTAGAAATGTTCAAAAAGTTCTAAATATTTTTGTAGGCGATTACAAAAGGATTTTTTTCACCACTTTTTTTCCCCCTCACAAAATATTTTCCTTCGGACAAAGAAGCCTGGACTTAAAACTGTGTTTTCTCCTGTGTTCTTAAAACCATTTTCTATTAAAAAAGAATCTTCAAAACCCACTTCCCAAAATCATTTCCAGTTTTTATAAACAAAATATTTGTACCCCAAAGTTGTGGTTTCTCATTTCATTTTTCATCCATGAAAAAAAACTTTTGTCTTCTGAAATGCTCTAAGGCGGAAAAAACTTAACCAACTCTTCACAATAGTAGCACATGCTGGGTTTTTTTAATAGGCTTGCTCCTGCCTGCTTTTTATAGAGCTGAGCACGGCTAGGCCTGTTGTGGGGTTAGATGGGAGACTTCCAAGTCACACGGTAGTGATGGTAGGATTGCTCTTTCTGCAGCAGCAGGCAGCTTGCAGACCTCAAACTGCTTTATGATCTCTTTTATCTCAATAAGTATCTGTACACATAATGAGATGAGGTTTCCGACTCATGTTTGCTTGGATTCTCACTGGCAAACTTTATACTGCCTTTAGGGTCACACATGGGGAAGAGGCACATATATTCAGTATCTTACGGTCTTTGAGGAAATGCTTTTTATGTCCATGTACTAATTTTTTGCCTTGTTTATGTGGAAAACAGGATTGCCAGTCATGCACCATGCCTGTGTCTCTGACATATTTTGAACACCCTTAAGTTCTGCAAGGGTAGAGGATTTACAACTTGGGCCTGTTACCTGTGATCTTAACCTCTAACTTTGCATGAAGCAGCCCCCAAGCCCCTTCATAGATACTCCATGGGAGGAGAACAGAAAAAAGACCAACCCAGGAGGGGAATTCTTATAACATATTTAGAAAACAGAGAAAATCTTAGTAGTTTTTAGCAAAAGATTGCAAGCAAGCAAGATTCGAATGACTCCCTGTAGAACAGACTCTCTTCCGTTCTGCCGCTCAAAGCAGCATTTGTGTTATTTAGCTCACTCCTCCTGGACAGGAGATACTTAGACAATAACTTGCTCAGTTGCTTTTCATTTGTATTTATCTAGCTACACTGAAAAACTACAAGAAATAAATGCTCCCACCTTGTTGCAGGCGCTCTTCAGCTTGTTCCCATGTACGTGCAGGAACCCACCACTCCTGGAAGCATCCCAGACACAGCAAAAGCTCCGTAATCAGCAGCAGCAAAAAACATGTGCAAGACTTTTTAAAGGTCTTCTCATTCCCTCCACGTTGGAGAAACAAATGGGACTCACAGCTTGCCTGGAAGACCAATAAAACAATTATTTAAGCTCAAGGGCGAAGCAAGCAAGTGCTAATGCTCAAGGGGCTTCTGCCAGCTGTTTCTCACAACAGCGGAGCTCCAGCCCAGCTCCCTGCTTCTCCACCCCAGAAATGATGGGATAATGCTCAAGGAGGGGAAGCAACTGGTATTACTGCTACAGATGGCATGGTACAGCCCCTTAGAAACCCTATATGCATGCTGTTACATACACGCATATATATAGATAATGATGTGTTACCTCCTTTGACATTTTTCATGCTTGTTCTTAGCTAGAGGGGGAAAAAAAAGAAAGAATCCTCTGAGTTTTAAGAAATACAATTCATCTCTGGTTGTTGGGGTAGGGAGAAGGAAAGTGTTAAAAAGCTTTGGTTTGGATATTTTTAAAGAAAGTTAAGTCTTTTTCACTTGAAAGAACATCAAGCCACTATGTGCAAACAAACCAAAACAGGCTATTTTAATGTTGTAACAATAGTGTGGTCAGGATGTATGATTTTCCATTACAATTACTGTTATACTGTCATATATAAGACAGTGTATATTTCTATGTACATATTGCACTCACATACTACAGACTAGAGTTTTCGTTTCAAAAACTTTCTAGCCCTGAATGTCTGAAATACTAATCTCAGAAGAAAGCCTAGTACACTGTAAGCTTGTATTATTTCTTCAGTCAGGCTTACAAATAGAGCTAAGCATAATTTTTTCTTCCCATCATATTCTTAGGTCACTGGATGTTCCATTTAGCGGTGCTGTGCATGTGGCAAGCTTTGCCATACAGGTTTTGTGAACTCAAAGGATCCAGAGTACTAGTGGCCCAACGCTGAAGACTCACCTCCAACTTGTAAGAAGTTACTTGTAAAGTCATGTCAGGGATTGAAAGATGGCAGTTTGTGAATGTTTGCTCCTTAATGTCAGGTAGGTATCCACTGTCTCCCAAAAACAAAATCACTGAAGACGATTGAGACATTGTTGTCAGGAAGACTGGAGTTTTCATCATCTGAAATCTCTCTTTTATTTATCATCATAGAAATCTCTTTATAGATACACACCAAACACAAGCAGCCGCTGACAGGCTCAGCAGCGTAAAGGAAGCAGTTCTAAAAGGGTCAATGGGATCAGAATTGAGCCTTTAATTATCAGATGCATCCGATTACACTGACTGCAAAGTAAAGATTGGATGCTGACATTAATACTCTAAAATATGTTTTACAGTTAACAATTACATCAATGAAAACCTTAATACACTAATTTCCTGAGTCAGTTTTATTTACATCAAGTGGTTTGAGCTTGAGAAACATAACTGAAAAAGCATAACAAATACATATTTCTTGGTCGTTTGCCTAGATTTGTTATGCAGCTGAAATCTAGACACTGGTCAAATGATTCTTTATGGGTATTGGTCATAGGTCTTTGCTTTTTACTTTAATTTCCTTTTACATTTCCATTTAGAATTTGAAATTGTCTGTCCTGAGAATTTCCCTTGTGGTTGCTCCACTTTAATCAGAGAAATTCATGTGGGCATTTTCTGGAAGCTAAGTATGGAGGTCTGAATTTTTTCTCAACCATTCAGATTGCAGCTTTCAACACCAGAATTCTGTAAAATATTTAACACTCTGATAATGAGAGAAAAGAGCCCCGTTCCCTCCGCCTTGACCCATCTCCCCACCAGGAACTGCTGGAGAGTACAGCAGAGGAAAACCAAAGTCCTGTAAAGCATTTGACTTTCTAAGAAAAAATGTGGATCTCTTTCTCTCCTGAGTCACACTGTATTTACCCAAATGTAATTCTTCTGACTTGTGCAATCACAGCCTGAAACCGGGAGGACTACCATGTCCCCAAGACATCTTTTGACACCATGGGTTTGCCTGCGCTGCAGCTGAGGAGCAAGCACAGAACATCAGCCTGCAGACGTCCCCTCAGGCTGTTTTTGGCCAGCAGATGAACCTGTGAGGCGTGCTGGAAGCTGGCCCCATGGCCCTGGATGGGGTGGAAGAGAAGCTGTAGTCTATGTGAGACCAAGCTTGCTGGGTCATCATCTTTATGGACAGCAAAATCCAGGTTTGGGGCAGATGACAAATTAGAGCATAGACGTACCCGCCCATGGTTTTGTTTGCATGATATGTGTATCACCTATCAAAATAACTCTGCAGCTAAGAAACCAGGTCTGATCAGGCAGGGTGATGCCTCTGTGCAGATACAGGCTTCTGTAAAACACATGCTAAATCAGATCTAGTCACACTGGAGCTCCCTGAGTCACTGGAGAGAAGCAAATATTGGGAAGCCACCATTAATCTCACTTAAACGAAATGTCTAAAATAGGTCCAATGACTCACATTCTGAAAAGGCCTGTTACTATCTCTTGTCAATAGAAGGAGCCAAGCGAGATCCTTGCTCAAGCGGGGATATTTATACTGCAGACATGTACAAGGAGGTGAGGTAAAGCCTGTCCCATTAGTCCCCTTTGGGAAAAAAAAGAGTGTTATCAGGAACATGCCCTGAAGCGCTGCATCACAACAGGCAGGAACTCTTCCTCCAGATCTAACTTTGTATCGTGGTTATTTCAATCTAACTTGAAAAAGCCCGTGGCGATTTGCAACAGCATCATGAAGACTTGTGAGAATGATCCTCATGCCTGTTGCAGAGCTGGAAGTGGCCTGTTGCAGGCTGTTTTCGGACACTCATTTACTTGCATGAACGAACTCTTGAAGAGATACTGGCTGGCACCTCCAGCGTGATTCTACCGATGCGACATACATCACCACTGAAGACCTCCAAGCTTTACTCTCTCTACAATTTTTACCTTGTAAACGCTTATAGCAGTTCCTGTAGTAAGGGCAAGAGGGGGCACAAATACGGTAAATATATATGGATTTCTTCATCGTGGCTCCCAGTTTCCCCGACTCCTGGGGCAGTTTGTGTTGCCCCCTGCAAATCCTGCCTCAGAAGAAGCCCTTCCCGGAAAGGATCGCTGCCCGCGGGTTTTAACCACGAACCAGCAGTGCTCCGTGCCAGAGCAATGCAAGCAACGGGAGGGGTCTGTCCGGAGGGGTCTCTACTGCCAGAACTGGGGCGCACGCTGTTGCGACGGGGAGACTGTGACTTGGGGAGCAGAAGCGAGAAGCGCGGACAATCCGCTCTCTGCACTCTCCTGGCCTGCTCAGTACTCCACAAAGCTGTTTCTCGTGCTGTCCTCCCGTTCGCAGGGGCCCGTACAAAAGCGCTTTTTGCCCGCTCTGAGTAGCAGCACGCCTGCAGGCTGGGCAGTTGGTGACATGATCCCGGGGCGGCACGTGCTCTCACAAAGCGAGCAAAGGCTGCGGTGGCAACTGGGGAACTCCTTTTTGGAGTAGAAATCTCAAGCTTTCTCGGAAACCTCATTTTATTACTCAGAGCTCCATTAGGTGAACAAGCAGGCTAGAATTCAGGATTATTCATGCTTTGCAATGTCTAGCCCTCTTCCTGTCTGTCCACGGAGGCTGCTGTCTTTAAGTGCCCTCCCAGGAATCCATAAAGAAACATGCTGACAAGATATGATGGTTGCATTTCAAAGTCTGCTGCTTTATTTCTGCACCCAGGGGGAAAAGTCTGTGAAGAGCCTGGTCCTCTCTCTCTGCATTCAGCAGAGAAAACAAGGGTCAGGATCCCAGGTTATAATAACCAAGGTGAACACAGCAAAACATGAGTGTAAAGAGCTAGATCCACTACTGTGTTTTCAGTCAGGAGTTCTGTTGTCATCAGTGGACACATGAAGCACATGAGGGCTAAGCACTTCTCTGGCAACTGGACCTGCATACCAAATGCACTTCTTGGCCTCATCCGTCCTCCCCACGCTGTCTCGGAGACCTGCACAAGATCACGTATTCACACTCTCTGCATCCAGTTAGACAACTCTTCAAGTGATCCGTTTTTTCAGAAATGCTGAGTACGGTGGAAATTGTGTTGTGTGCAACTCTTAGAAACAGGGACATTGGAGGCAAACCACCTTTTGAACCAAGACCAAACAACCAGGCTTTGTGAAGCCTTTTTTCACATCTCCATGAAAACCAAATGCAAAGCTACATAAAACTGGAAAATAGATTGCACTGTGTTTTGACAGCCCTTAGCTTACCCTTTTGGGAGTACAGGTATATCTAATACAGCACCCTTAATATTTCTGTAATTGATTTTTCCCTTTATTAACTCAAACAGTTCTTCTTCATTTCTGGCATGCTACCCTTGGACCCTGAAGGAATTAACATCAAGTGCTGCCTGTAAGTGAGTATGATGCTTTTTTTAGGGACATCATTAAAAAAAGACCTGATCCATGAGGTGATGAACAACCACAAATCTCACCAGCAGTGGTGGAGGCACAAACTGAAGCCTTTGGCAAGCCGCAGCAGTAAAAAATCATTTGTCATGTAGCACTGCTGAGCCCACGCACAACAGAAACGCACTGCAACTGCCCGTCAGGTCACAGCACCTTCCGACTACATCCAGTTGGTCCTGCTATGCAAGTAGTTCTACTGTCAGCGATGAAAAACTGCTGTGCAGCTGCTTGTGGGAGAGAGAGTTCCACTGGAGTAACAGAAAGAGCAAAACAAGCAGAGAAAAATTATTAAGAGGAAAATGGGTCACAATGTTTCTCTCATGTGGGTGGCTTTTTCCAGTTAAAATATAAAAATCCTTATTTTCCCCTGTGCATCACAGGAATGCAGACAGGGCTGTAAAATATAAAATGTGATCCAGCTGGAAATCCATACCTCAACACAGCATTTCTCAGACTTTTTTGGATACATCTCCTTCTCAGACCTATTCCACACTCCACCCTGTCTCCTCCCATCTAAGCACGTCTTATAAGCAGTCCTGAAACGAGTGAGGCACACTGTGGAGGAAGGTGTCATGGAGGTATGCTGCATGGGAGCTGGTGGAAAAGATTCTATGTGGTTGAATGTAGAAGCTTAGGGCAGGCCACATCAGGGGATGGGGAAGAACCGCAAGCCTGCGAAGACGTGAGAAACACAATAGCCAAAGGGATCAACAAGAGCCAGGTGGTGACTCTTCTCAAACAAACACGAAGGATCATGTGAATTTTCAGCCGACTGGCATTCATTTCTTTATTGAATAGACAGCAGCTTTCTATGAAAATGGTTTTGGCACCTGCTGGTGTTTGGTTTTTTGTCCCGTTCTGAACAAAGAGGTCAGTATTTCAGGTGGATTCTGACCAATCATAGAATCACAGAATATTTTGGGTTGG
>NW_010559748.1:0-11876 GCF_000687285.1 Phaethon lepturus
TTCCAATTTTAGTGATTCTGTGATTCTGTGATGCTGTCACAATTGCACTCCATCTGCTGTGAGGAGGCCCAGTGCCGCGTAAACCGCCCCATGGTCAAAAAACCCAAAATTCTGACGATGGCACCAGCCCCTGAGCCACGTGTTGATCAGGTGTGCTTTCCTGTTCCTTTCAGCGTTCTTCCCTGTCACTGAAGGGATTGATGAAAACACTACCTGTGCTCCCGCTCCAGTGACCAGTCGCACCAGTGCTCTCAAGTTCTTTTTGCCTGCCTTTGCGCTTCTTAGTGCAACCTCATCTTTGCTAACCTGTAGGACCAACAGTGGGTAGTACTCAGTGGGCTGAAACAAACCAGGGCATTTCAATAAGAGTCCCATACATCCTCTCGCTAGCCTTTTAAAAGCATTTAAGATATTTTCTGTGTGTTCAAGAAAATCATATTCTCATGATTCACTAGTGCATTGTGTATACATTCTGGCTAATAGGCTTTCTAAAAACCTTTTGTGAAAAATTTGTGAGGTACCCAAAGGATTGGTAGAACATTAATTGAAAAGGACATTTATAAGACAAACACTGTTGTTACTACCTTTTTATTGCTAAGATTTTAACCAAGAGATTTAGCTGATCAGCTTCCTCCTCTAGGGAACAGTTTTGGTATTTGTATTCTAACAGTTTGGGAAAGTGTCACAGCACCAGCTGGCAAATGGGTAAATACCAAATGTGAGGGAGAGTCCTACAGGTCAATATGATATACAGCAATCCTCTGTAAGCAGTTAGCATGAAAAGTATTGCTATATAAGCATAGCAAAGATACAACAATGAAGCCCAACACTACCTAAACTGCCGGATGTGGTAATTAATCTTGAAAATGTTTCTGTAAGCATGTAAGCTGACAATTCCTGAAGAACAGTTTGTTGAAAGACAGTGAATGTATAAACTGAATAAGTCTGTGAAAGTGAGACAGAACGTTATATTCTGAGAACAGAAGATTCAAGTAGTCTTAACATCACTAAGATCACTAAACAGAGGCTTCAGGATGAAAAACATTAAAACCACATAAATATGAAATCAGTATTAGTTGTAGAAATTTTGAAATAGTCTTACACGTAGCCTGGAGATTATTATACTCTATCTGTACTGACCGCAATGATGAAAAAAAATTTTAAAATTAGGTTGTATAAGACTATGCAGAAAGCTATCTCAGATGAAGTACAAATGTAACATGTTGTTCTTCCAACAGAGTAAGAGGAAAGAAAACATTTTTTTTTCTAAACAATTTAAATAATTTCTTTCTTTTACAGTTTTGATCTTCAAATACAGTTTCTGTGGTTTTATTTTCTTGTAGAAGGAGCAGAGATGTTTGTGTGTACTCCTTCTTTGTGTCATCATGAGGGAACTGATAGACAAAAGGCTCGCATTAAGGTTGAAGTTATACGGTACCTCTGCTTCACAAATAAATATATATGTACCTAAAAAGAATATATATATGTATGTATTTCTGTGTTCATAAGCAGGATCTCACTGATAAGTAAGACATTGTTACAGATAGCAGGAAGCTTTGCTGTGACATGAACCGCATGCTTTTGTAGAAAGATACAGAAAAGACAAGAGAGTCCAGAAGATAAAGAATATCCTTGGTATGTTTAAAAAGAGAATAGTAAAAAAGAAACAACCAATTTCTAAATTACCTATGTTGTCATTTAATGCTTCCCTCAGACTAAAAAACTTGCAGTCTCATGTCTAATAACTTGTAGCCATTGGTAAATGGTCATTGCAATGTTTCTTTGCAGTCTGCCCTTCTGATAGCCTTGTAAAAAACCAAAACATTGAGGTTAGAGAATTAAAATTTCAAACACTATGATAGATCACTGGCCTAAACAAAAAGAAGAAAAGTCATAATCCAAATGATTATGGCTTTCTTTATGGAACATGTATAGTGTAGATAATTATAGATTAATTTGAAAAAAACACAGTGAGTACAGATAGAGTATAGCTTGTTCCAATAAATAGAACTAACTGAATGGTAAATAATAGTTTTCATATAGGTTTTAGTAAGTCATTCTGTAGAATTTGTCGTGACTACTTTCAAAGCTTAAATAAGTCTGTAGAAAGACTGTAACTCCATATTAATTTCTGTAACTTATAAACAGATTTTATATAAAATTGTACTACATTGTTTTAAATTGTGCCTGATTTGTCTGTAAACATGTGCTCCAGAGTTAGATATTTGTGATATTGTAGTCTAGATGGAGAAATAACATGAGAGGTAAAAAGCGCAAAAGCATAAGAAACTGAATGAGCTTTTAAAACTCTGTTCTTTGTCATCAGGTGATTAAAAATTAGCACAGGAAATGGTATGCAGGCAGACCTTCCATAGTGCCTAACTTCAGCAGTCCCACAATGAAGAGATGATAGGAAACAGAAAATTGTATAAACACAACTAGAAAGTTTGTAGCAGCCCTTATTGACTACTATCCTTCAAATACACAACCTGGCCACTTGGGAGAAGGAGTGATCAAGCTAATAGGGACTTATCAGAATGATTGTCATATATGAAAATGAGAATTCTGTTTCTGTGTAACAACTCTTACAAAAAGTTACTGGTCAACTCTTAGTCCCGAGGCTGATGTGGGTTTTAGTTTGAGATATAGATATCTGTCAATACAGTTCATGAGTTTACTGTCCATATTTGTTTTAACTTTTTTTTTTTTTTTTTGGTAAGTACATAGTGACAACCTGTCTGTATTTTACTGTCTTTCATATCCTTTGCTGGAAGTCTTTAAAAAAACCCAGACAATAGGAATTTATGTTTTCTCTTCCATAGGATATGGGCTTCAGTGACAAATTCATTAACTCGACACAAACCTTGTATTTGTAAAATTTTTTTTTTTTCTGGAATCAATTCATTAATTATGCTGCCTTTATGCTATAGCATGTCAAGAATGAAAGTAACAAAAGAGATAGAAAATAAGAAAAGTTTGAATCTTTTAGATGGCTCATTCCTGAGGCTGTTCAGCACTTTTTCTCATAAAGAGTGCACCATGTTTGCTTTGGTGTATTATCTCTCAGACTCTCTTTAATGTTTAGTGCAGTCATTTATTTAAAGGCGCTTTTTATATTGGAATTCATATTGGAGTTTCACTTCATATGGCTGACTCACGCAGTACTGTGCATGTTTAAAATTGTTGTAGAATATTTCGGGTTCAAAGATGATATTACATGTCTATTTTTTAATGTGTTATTCTAAGTTCCCCTTTAAAAGTCTTAGTTCCCTAGTGACCAGGTTTTTAAAGATGGCTTCCATTTCTAATGATGTAATTTTGCATGTGGAAGTAACTATATCTGCATTTTCCACCTTGACAAACCTATCTCTTGTGTTCCAAAAGCCATATGATAAATCATAGTCGTAAACTCAAACATAAAAAAACAGGTTATAATTGAAGTTGCAAAAGTAGAGGTTAGCTTGAGGTAAAATAGTAGCATTAAAGTATATGCTATTAAAACTCAGGACCAAGAAATCGTTTATTCAAAGCCAGAATACACTGAATTATTTAAAGAGGAAGATTATAGTCCACATTCCTCTGTCTGGGGAGGAAATAAAAGAGGTTGAATTTTGTTATAATTAAGACAAATTATTTTATAAATTTATTTCAAATTCTTATAGATATTAACTTTAGCTCATACCTTCAGATTAAATAGCATAACAGGCATTTCAGCCTTGTTTTTCTGTGTTGAAAAGCTTGAGCCACTCTCTGTTAGAAGTTTTCAGAGCTAATTGAACTATGTTGAATTACCACAGTTGAGTCTCTTGCTTTTTTTTATTTAGTTAATTGTTGTTGCTGAGATTATTAGTGTTTTTATTTGGAAGATTAGGTGTTGGCAACACCTTGAGCTAAAAAGAATCTTGGATCCTTGGGATTTGTTGACACTGTGATACAATTTGGGGCTGAATATGGATTTAAATATTTTTATACACTTGGTCTGTGGTGGTTGGTCCCATGATTCAGAAGGAAACCTAATGTAAACATTGCAGTCTTTCATCTGTTCTTTGTATTTAATTTATTCCAAAGAATCTATGCTGATTATTCCATTACTCACTCATTGAAAATTACACTCACTTTTATTCAATAGCAAACCAGTTTATACAACCACAAGACAAAACAAGTAAGCTAGGGAGATAAGAAATAAGAGAGATTGAAGTGGTTTGGGGGAATAAAAGCCTTCAACTGAGGTGGGGCCTGAAAAGTGGGCATTCACTCACCTGTTCAAACCTTGAGACAGAGTGTCAGTTCTTACGGCACACGGACCAGACATCATGTCAGAAACCACGTACAGCTCCTTTTTTCCACATATTCCTTCCTTCTTTTCTTCACTCTCCTTCCTCCCTCTGATGACCCAGAACTCACACTCCCCTCCCCCTGAACCAGAATCCCTCTCACTTGATAAAATCCTATCTATGCTGCTGAGAAAGGTATTACTAATAAACGCCTACAATACCAACCATAACCATACCCATCACAATGCCAAACTTGCCCTTTTTGGAAGTTACTCCTTCCTGTAATTTCCTTCTTCATGAAGCCATTTTCCACTCCCTCCCCCCCCATTTATGCTACTTCTTTTTGAGAAATATTTCCATCAAACCTACCTTATTTGTATAATCTCACTTAATTGCCATATTTCTGTCATACGATTTAAGACATCTGTCATGCTGTGCTATATTATCCTTATTTCCATAGTTTCCTTTTCTGTGTCCCAATAATTCTTGATCTATCCCTCTATCAACCTCTTATAAAAGGTTAGCATAAGCAATACAGGATTACCTGTGTGTATGTTTATATTATGGTTCGCCTACATATTCTGAAACACTTAGGCAGCATTTATGATAGTATCAGCCATATATTGTCCAAACTGGTCATCCCAAAGTATGCCTAACTACTTTCCTAATAAATAAATATCTAGACAGAAAACCCTTCTGTCTAAGCAGCATGAAGATTTCAAATGCTGGTTTCAACCCTAAAGCTAAGTGTTTCTCAGAATGGGGACGTTGTATTAAGCTGTACACCTGCCACCATGGGCAGGAGTCTGTGTTGCTCTTTCCTCAGTCAGGTATCTGTCTCTATTTAAGTCCTGCCATTTCTTTTGTTTCTTCCTTCAGACTCTCTAGACTTCTTTTTTGGGTTGTGTTACCTTCTCATATCACTCTCCCTCAGATAAGGTTTCTTCTTTTTTCTGGAGAAACACAAACTGTCCATGTGATATTGCGACTTTGAACTTGTTTTTGTAATAATAATACAGCATTGCATAGAATAATAGTCTTATAAACACAGTCACTTGAGGATCAAGTACAGTCCATATCAGTAGAAAATAAAAGCACTTTGCCCTCCTTCCCTTTATAACTTACAGCCTGCATAGCAGGAGGCAGGCTGCCACATACAATGCAGACAGAGAAATGATTGACAATGCTCAGTATCCACAGAGTATTTTTAAGCTGATCACCTCAAACACTAGAGCAAAGTAATGCATTTTTCTTTCATTTACTTTTTTTTCCCTTGCAGTTCTCTCCCACAGGGTATTTTGGAGGTAGTAGTGAAGGCTTTCAGTAAAATCAACCAACAGGGATTTCTGTTCAGACTGTGGCTGCTTATAAGCTTCTCTGAATAGTAAAGCAGTTAGCATGGTTTGGATGGAAAATTAGAATAGAGAGCAAAGAGACACCAGCTGTTAACTGAGAAAAGTGCAAGAAACTGGAACTGGCACTTAATTATCTTTGAGACCTCTACTACTCTGTCAAATCTGGCTAAAATCAATAGATTCAAAACCTGCAGGAACAGGGAGGAGACACACATATGCACAGACAAATGAACACATGGACTTGCTCCTGTGGCGATCACTGCTACAAAGCCAATTTGCTTTGCATGTGCAAGGGATGTTCCATGCTGCTCAAAGGGACAGAACACGCAGTGATGAATGGCCACATCTGTATGAAGAATAAGGACATTCGTTAGGGTTGCACTGAGACATAACCTCATTTGCAGTCTGGACACTGCACAGCTGCTTTGCAGTGCTTCCAGAAGCACACACAGTCACAAAGAGGTTAAGGAAACAGAGTCAAAGGTTACTCCATCCAAATGTTCTCCTGTTTATTGGGTGGCTCAGGAGGAAATATGGCTCCATAAGGCACACCTATTTCGCCAATACTCTGTAGGCTGGAACAGATGGAAAATACCAACATCTACTTGAATCAAAGACAAATGCTGTCAGCCTTGTTCTCTGTTGTGCCTCAGAGAATGACATCGCAGCAGGCTATGTTTTGCCTTGGACAGACATTAACACCCCAAAAACCCAATCCCAAGATATCAGTTGACTGGATGAAATTGGGGAAAAGACCAGACAGAAATAATTTGGAAGGAGTGAACAGTGATGGGTGGTGTCCATCAGGGGGCTGCACTGGGACCAGTATTGTTTAACATCTTCATCAATTATATGGACAGTGGCATTGAGTGAACCCTTAGCAAGTTTGCAGATGACACCAAGCTGAGTGGTGCAGCTGACACACCTGAGGGATGGGAGGCCGCCCAGAGGGACCTGGACATCCTTGAGGAATGGTCCCATGTGATCCTCATGAGGTTCAACAAGGCCAAGTGCAGGGTCCTGCACCTGGGTCAGGACAACCCTGTTTAACCCCAATAAAAAGCTGGGCATGAGACAGCAATGTGCATTCGCAGACCAGAAGGCCAAATGTATCCTGGGCTGCATCCAAAGCAGCGTGGCCAGCAGGTCAAAGGAGGGTATTCTGCACTTCTATTCTGCCCTGGTGAGATCCCACCTGGAATCCTGCGTCCAGCTCTGGAGCCCTCAGCACAGGCAGGGCATGGACCTATTGGAGTAGGTCCAGAGGAGGGCCACAAAAACAATCAGAGGGATGGAACACCTCTCCTCTGAGGAAAGGCTGAGAGAGTTGGGGTTGTTCAGCCTGGAGAAGAGAAGGCTCCAGGGAGACCTTCTTGCAGCCTTCCAGTACTTAAAAGGGGTCTTATAAGAAAGATGAGGACAGACTTTTTAGCAGAGCCTGTGATGATAGGACAAGGCGTAATGATTTCAAACTGAAAGAGGGTAGATTTCGACTAGACGTAAGAAAGTAATTTTTCACAATGAGGGTGGTGAAACACTGGCACAGGTTTCCCAGAGAGGTGGCAGATGCCCCCCCATTCCTGGCAATATTCCAGGTCAGGTTGGACAGGGCTTTGAGCAACCTGATCTAGTTGAAGATGTCCCTCGTCCTTGCAGGGGGATTGGACTAGATGACCTTTAAAGGTTCCTTCCAACCCAAACTATTCTGTGATCCTATGATTCTAAACTTCATGTTTAAAGCAGGTTACTTACAAGGGCAGAAGGGGGAGTAAGACATAGAGAAACAGTCTTTGTCAGTTCACTGAACTGGACTTATATTGTCAGGCTTCTTGAAATCATGTCTAATATCTCAAAATCTGATGAATTACTATTACTCTACTGAAAACCCTTTTTATCACATCTACAGATATATATGTATGTATGCATCTGTTCATGTATGTGCGTGTATTTTACCAGTTTAGGTTTTGTCTGAGTTTAAAGTAATTCTTTTATGGCTTTCAATTTTATCTCTGTCTTCATACATAAGGATTAGATTGACTCAGGTCTAGATCTTCAGAGAATTTTCCTTTCCATTGTAACCTATAGCAAGGTGAAACAATGTACTATTTTCTCCTTGGTGTATTCTTCTCTCACTCTTTTATGTTAAAAGTATTTCCTTTTCTGAACGTTTCATCCCCGATATTTGACATGAATCATCTCATAAACATCTCTAACCCTAGCAATGTAACATGAAAGGAATATTTTAATGGATTGGGTTTTATCTGTGTCAAAATTGAAACTTCATTTATCATGTGGTATGGTGATTGTTAGAATGATAACGATAATGGTGATGTCACTCTTTCATGGTTATCCCTTTCACCATTTTCCTGCACACTGGAATAGGGTTTCCAGAGCCTATCAACAGGCAGTTGAAAAAGTACCTAAGGTATCCTATTCAAAACAAGATTATACTATGGGTAATGAGCTACTAATGTCCATTTCAACAGTTCATCCAGTCACCAAGCAATTGATCACATCAAACGATTTGGAATTACCACCATGACTCCTGACTGCATTTTTTTAAAGAAAAGTTCTTTCCTGAGCTGACTCAAGGATGGACAGATAAATTTGTCTGACTACGCATCCCTGGGAAAAGTCCTGAGAGGAGAAATAAAGTATATAATACAGCAAAAGAAGCAGAATCTTCGATCTAAGAAAGACACGGAACATGTTTCAAGATGACCTTTAAAGGTCCCTTCCAACCCAAACTATTCTGTGATCCTGTGATCAATAACAACTAATAAATGTAGATTTTGTTATTATTTTTCCAAAAGTGTTTTCTGATGTTTAAAATCATTAGATTTTTTTCCTTATTTCTGTCTTCTCTTCTTTGCTTTCACCATGAGATATGCCATATTCTAGGTGTGCGAGGATGCAGAGTGGAGATAAGCATTCCTAGAAGTGAGAAATTATTCAAGAGGCAGCAAAGGAGGACTAGAACTGTTTCAGTGGATAGGCAATTGGATACTTCTGCAGTGAAGGCAGAAGACAGAAACAGGGTCATGCCTAAGCCTTGCCCTGATACAGCTCTCCATGGAGACAAGGATATACAAGTCATGGATCCAATATAAACTTCCTGATGACTCTTCATCAAAGCCAAGTGATCTGTAATCTGAACACATTTTAATAGTTAATTTATATATACATATAGATTAATGTACATAATGGATAGATATTTCTTTACCCTTAACTCTGGGTTCCTGTGGTCCTTACTTATTTATTTTCCTAATGGAAAATCCAGTTGTCTTCCAGAGGAAACATTTTTAATGCATACTCTGGAATATACAGCACAGTCTGATGACTATGAAAATGTGATTATCAACTTATATTCTTCATATAAATAAAATGATATTTCAAATGATTAATGCTCAGAGTATCGTCAATGTGCACTTTTATAATAAATAATCAATAATCAATGTTAAACTAATTACAAATTAATGTGTGCTTATAAAATGTATTTGTGTGTGCCTCTGTGGGTTACAAGACAGTTATTTAAAGTGGTGTTACTGTATTAGTTGCTTGGTCGTGAGCTGGTCTGTTGTGGGTTAGCCTTGGCTAACAGCCAACTCCCTCCTAGCTGCTCACTCACTCCACACACCGCCAGTGGAACAGGGGCATAAAATAAGAATAACAGGAATGAGAAAGTTCATAGGTCAAGATAAAGACAGCGCAATTGCTTACCAGTTACTGTTGTGGGCAAAAAAGTCTTGACTTAGGGAAAAAAGATAACAATATATCATGAGTTAAAACAAGTATGTAATGACTAATTCAAGTAGTTAAAAACAAAAAGACAAACATTAAACCAACACATTTCCTGCCCCTTCCCCAGGCTCAGCTTTACTCCTTCATAACAAACTTCTCTACCCCGATCCAGAAGGGTGCAGAGGGATGGGGAATGGAGGGTTGTGGTTAGCCCAGAACATGTACTCTGCTGCTTCTTCCTCCTCATGCTTTTCACCTACTCCTGTGTGGGTCCTTCAATGGGCTGCAGGGAAATCTCTGCTCCAGTGCCATGGAGCGTCTCCTTCTCCTGTTCTTCTGACCTTGGTATTTCCTCTGCTGTTTCTCCCTCTTTTTTTTGTTTTTTCTTTTCCCCTTCTCTGGCTGTGTGGCATTTTTTTACTATTTCTTAATTATGTTTTCCCCAAGGCACCACCATCCTGGCTGAGGGATTCAACTGTGCCCTGCTGTAGGTCCACTGGGGTTGGCTGGAACCATCTGGCATGGGAGAACCCCTGGCCTATCCTCACAGATGTCACCCCGTAGCCTCTCCCCCTCCCTGCTAAATCTTTGCCACATAAACCCATGAACTACACATGATAGTGAATAGCACCCATGGCAATGTGAAAAGAAGAGATATGTTTGCAAGTCTGAAACACATGAAGTGCTGGTATATGTTCTGTGCAGCCCTCTGAAAGCTCTCAAAACATGATTCTCAGTATATCCTCCTCAAGAATGTTTTTTTAACAGAAAAATAAACCAAAACATGTAAAGTCATGTCTTTTTTCATTTGCCCACGTCTACCTTCTCTGCTCATAAAGCACTTATTGACAAGGGGTTACATAACAAAAGAATTAATCCTGACTCTGTGGTTTTCCAGAACTATTTAGGATTGTGTAATAGTATGAAATATTTTTCATCTTACATAAAAAAAAAGAAAGGAAAATTTGTGTAACATTGATTTATAGTCATTGCTGAGACAGTGTCAAGACTGGAATTCTTTGTTTTAACAAGTAAAATATATCTGCAACAGAAAGTTGTAATTTGTTTTTCAGTTTTGCTTACATTTTTCAGTTGTTTCATCAAACAGGAATTCTTGACTAACAAAAGTCAGGCATTGAAATATAAATGTTGGTTTAAACACTTATATTAGTTATATGTTCCTAGATATAGGCAGTCTTTAATTTGTCCATTGTGTACAATACATCCTTAACTAAGTTGTGTAATTTTTTACCTCAAAAATACCGCAGAAAAAAGGGATGGGGAAGTAGGAGGGGGAGGCAGGGGAATAGGAAATGCAGGGAAAAACATCTCGGTTGCTTTTAGAAGCTACTTGTAATCTTCTGTATTCACTGAGGCAATCTATGTCTATCCAGAAATACGGATATCTATGATCCTATGTTAGCCTGACAGTTCTGGCTTCCTTTACACAAAAGACTCTCTGGATTATATAAAATTTCAGATCATATTCCTAGAAAAAAAGGCAAACCAAACTAAATGAAACCAAACCAAATGGTTTTACCCTCTTTCACCATCAGTATGGAGACACTGGTTGGCATCAAGCTTAGAGACCCCAACATACAGAGATAAGTTATCATAGTTCTAGGAGTGTGAACACCAGTAGGGAGATCAAACTTTGGTACACTGTATTTATACGTATGTTAGCAAGGAGCAAGGACTAATAGAAGATGATTTCTAAAGCCAAAGAACTGGTGCTGAAAAACTAATGTTTACACAATGCCCATACAGGGTGGGTTGTCCCCCTCCCCTTTTCTTTTACTTGAGTAAAAACTGGCTTTAGCCTGGTTCCTGAGAGGGAATGCTCCTCTGCAGCTGGAAGGCATTCGGTGTGTCCCTGAAGGATATCCTCCGACAGCTTCATCCGAAAAAAATCCAACTCTGTACTCCAACAGTTTCCCTGATATGAACCAAATCAAAACGAGTGGGAGCCATTGGTAAAGTAATTGAAAAACACATTTTTGATCCAAACTAAAATACCCATGTAAGTTCAGCCTGTCAAATAGTTCTACTTGCTTGCATTAAATAAAATAATTTACTTACCAACATGTAAAATCATGTTGTAATGACTCAAATATCAGAAAAAAGGCACAGAGACAAAAAAGTTCTGTTTCATGACATTTAATATAAATAAGAACTCTGATTATTTCTTTGCAAATTTTAATTATATTTCTAAGTGATAAACGGTTCTTCATTGATATTAACAGTGTTCATTGGTGTTAACATTTCTGAAGCCCATTCATATGTTTAATGATATCTGGGATATAATCCAAAATTCCTAACCTAATTATTGCAATTATGAAGAAAAAAAGAGAAGGAAGATAGGGAGAGAGAATAATAAATTTTTTTCCCCACCCTTTGTCTCTCTAGATTGCTAGTCTATCAGAGGTTGACTCTTTTTAAATCTATGATCTGTAATTAGCACAACTGAGCCCTGATCTCAGGTCTCTACTTCCACAGCATCAGCAGG
>NW_010559748.1:11907-17261 GCF_000687285.1 Phaethon lepturus
TTTTATGGTAGTACTCCTACACTTAAAGTTATGGATGTACTTGAGTGCTTTGCTGATTTTGACCTAGATGAGGAGCAGGGAGGGAACTTGATACTTGAGCCGTATACAGGAGTTGTTGAGTGTCTGTAAATTCCACCTCATTGATCAGCATATTTCAAGTAGTTGTATTATCTCACCACTTTTTAATTGATATTCACTCTCCAGTGATGGAGAAAAAAGCTTTAGATGCAGTTTTGTTGTTGTTGCTGTTGTTATTTTTACCATTTTTTAAAATTATTCTTCACCATATTTTAGATAGCTACGTTACAATAAATGTTGGTCAACGCAGACATTTGGTTCATAAACTTTTTTAACTGTTTCCGCCACCAACTGATTATTCTTAAAGTTTAGTGAGTTGGATATATATTTAAGATGGCCAACACTGAAACACTTCACAAATAGAGTTGCATGCTTTACTGATCTTAACAGTTGAATGGTGTATTTCATCTGTGTTCATGTGCATAATTTGCTGATTAAACTACATGTTTAATTTGTTGACCTTTACTCTGTACTTATCCCACATTTATAGAGATGTAATCAATGTGCAGATTTTACTGAACGCAGCTGACATCTCAAAGTTTACTTACCCCTTGTAAATTCCATTTAAAGTTATCAGTCCACTGTCTTATTGTTGTTTGTTGGTGTTCCTTCTGTTCCTCCCTAAGGCACACAGATTGGAAAATCAAAATAACGCATGTAGATAATAAAGAAACAATATCCATATTTGCCACAGGCTATATCTAGTCCTGGAGTGAAAGATGTAAAACACTAAGCTCCAAATTGCTAAGTAAGGTTATAAAATCAGCAAAACCAGATCCAATGAGGAAGAGTGACTGGACATGGGTTGTTATCTTGGGAGAGGGAAAAGGGAATATAAGATAAAAACAATCATGTGATCAGGGCTTTTTAGGGGCACCCATTCAGCAGACTGACATCTGACATCTGGAGCAGGAAAATAAACCTGCTGTTTTTACCATACCATGCATGCCTGACTCACTTCTGTGGGCACTGGCTCCTGAAATGCTTCCTCTAATGCTGGTGATGAGACATCTTGGAGGGGCCAGGGGCTGGATGAAGCACTCCTTACAATTTATTTGCTGAGAAAAATTTAAACAGAGTTCACCTGAAAAGTGAGTCCTGGAAGAAAGCCCTGCATCATCATCATCATCACCACTGTATCTCTCTCTCATTTTGGTCTCCGTCTGGGACCAAAATGCAAGAGCAAGGAAGAAAATTTTGGCAAGGGCTGTATCAAAACCACTGTTTGTGGATAAGTCCAGGAGTGATGTTTTTTACAAAATAACTATTTCATCCTCAACACACTTTGTTTTCCTATAAGCAAAGATTGAATTGTTCAGAAGTCTCCATTCTCAACACCAGTAAACACAATATTTTGGGGTTTTTTTCTTGCTATTTGTCACTTATTCAGTGAGGAATAACTTCTTGATACTGAAGGTCAGATTAATTCAGAGAGAAAACAGTAAGCATGTGGGAACCACCTAGTATTTAAAAAGAGCAGCATGAATCACATTCTTGGTACATCTGAGGACAAGAAGTCATGTTCTACATGTCTCAGAGCAGCTCTGGCTGCAGTTGCAGCAGATCTTCAGGCATTTCATTGATTGCCTGAAGACTGGGTCGTGGAGCAGGGTCCAAGACAACATTGTTGTGTTATCTTCAGAATGTCATCTGCCAACTTCCTGGCCAGTCCTATCCTGTTGCAAGTTGTATAATGAGTTCTAACTGGGAGTCATAAATGCTGGGGAACTACCTTCAATTGGAAGCCACAGACTGTCTACCACTAAGTGTAAGAATGAAATGTTTTGTCAGTTATAGTGGGCATAATGACATTGTTGATGAGATTTATCCCTTTTATCAGTCAATTTGAATCATGGTCTGTCACTGACACTGGTGAGAATTTGTTTTTCTGTTCAAGTAGAAAAATTGCTAGCATAAAATACAAGCATATGCCTCTTTAAGAAAATGAAGTGGACATTTGCAGAAGAAAGCCATGGTAAAGATTTCAATTTGTTCAGCTGGAGAATCCACTTTGGTTTTGCACATCTGTACTCCATCTGAGAATAAGGTTTTATAGAGAACACTAAAAACCAGGAAACAAACACTGCAAGCCCATCTGAATAAGGCAAGATAGCCTGTGGTGAGCTTTTTGAGAATTTAGTAAAAGTGAACATGAAGAGCTTTGAGAGAGGAGCATACACTGTGTTGGAGAAAACCTCAAGGAATTCATATCACACCTGAAGCAGCATGACCAGGGGGAAAAAGAGGTTGCTGAAACAAATTCAGTCCCAGATGGGCAGCCCAAGGCTGGCCCAGTCAGTAGCAATCTGGATACCTGAGGGCTGTTAGCACAAATCACAATGTAACAGAAGCAATTGGAGTTAAAGCTGAAGAAACAGAATCAGGAGGTGGCCTAAAAAAATATCTGGAAGTTGCTGAAATGGGGACCCAGAGGCAGCCAAAGTTGATGAAAATGGAAAATGTGATTGAACTGCTATGGAGGCAAGGCAGTGAACAAGATCCCAAGAGTTTCCACCAGCTGCAATCGTCATCTTTGACAAATTGCATTCACCTTTAGAAGTAGTTTCATATCTAAGTTTTTTATGCCTACTGAAAGTCTGTACAATTGGCATAAGGGAGCAAAATACTGTAAAATATCCTCTTAACTATCCAGGCAGGAAGGACAAAGCCTATCTGTTTTTAGCACCCTATTTCCACATGAACTTTTTATATTACAATCTTCATAAGGAAAGCTTTATTTAGCAAGTTCAGTGTTCACATTGGTATTGTACCATCTTATGGAACTTGCAGAAGTACAAAGGATGGAGTTTTAGGAAAATATCTATTAATTATATACTTTGATATGATAAAAGGGAGGAATCAGTGGTCAGAAATGCATTACTGATTTTTTCACCTCTTAGGTAGCTCTGTACTATGACAAAAATGAAAGAGAAAAGTTTAAGGAATACACAAATACAGAATGAAAAAATACAAAGCCTGCCTTACCTATAAGCATTTAGAAACTAGTTTTCACAAACAGAAATAGAGAAAAAATAGAAACTTCACTATGTGTAAAGAAAGAGAAAACTAAAACTAATCAGACATGAGCATAGCTTTCATCTCCAAAGTCGTATAATACACAGCATTTGTGTGGATCAGCAAAACTTCTAGAGCCATAATGCCCTGTGTTGGTAAAAAGTTAATCTGAACGTCAGATTGTCCAGTGAAATGCACAACAGAAACCACAGTAAATTGTAAGTATGCTTAAGTTGGACGGAGATAGATATTTCTTATCAAAAGAGACATGATCCCAGGTCAAGTAGTAAGAGTTGTTGCTGTGAAACAGCAACAAGGGCTGAAGGTGGCAAGGTGGCAGAGCTGAAAGAGGAAGTGGAGAGGCTGAGGAGCATCAGGGAGTGTGAGAGACAGATGGATTGGTGGAACCACACGCAGCTGTCCCTGAGGCTGGAGCAGCCTGTGGAGGGTCCACAAGCAGCAGGGGATGTCTTGCTCTCTTGCCGCCAGGCAGAAGGAGGGGACCTAAGAGATGAAGGAGAATGGAAACAGGTCCATGCTTGGGGTGGCAGACAAATCCCTTCCCAGCCTCCCTCACTGTCCTAGCTGCCCTTACACAACAGGTATGGGGCACTGGAACTTAAGGGCCAGAAACATGAGGACCTTGATGAATTTCCATCCAGGGGGTGGCCCAGGATGAGTCAGCCAGCCCCATGCATCAAGATGTCCGCTGTTAAGAAAAAAGGAGGGTAATTGTCATAGACGGCTCCCTTCTGAGGGGTACAGAGGACCCAATATGCTGAATGGACCCAACCCACAGGGAAGCCTGCTGCCTCCCTGGAGTCCGGGTGAGAGATGACACCATGAAAATCCCTGGTCTGGTTCGTCCCACTGATTAGTACCCGCTGTTGATCCTACAGGTTGACAATGATGAGCTTGCACTAAGAAGCCAAAAGGCAATTAAAAAGGACTTCAGAGCACTGGGGTGACTGATTGATGGAGCGAGAGCACAGGTGGTGTTTTCATCAATCCCTTCAGTGGCAGGGAAGAATGCTGAAAGGAATAGGAAAGCACACTTGGTCAACACATGGCTCAGGGGCTGGGGCCGTCAGCAGAATTTGGGGGTTTTTAACCATGGGGTGGTTTACACGGCACCGGGCCTGTTGGCAGCAGATGGAGCGCAACTGTCTCCAAGAGGCAAAAGGATTCTTGCTTATGAGCTGTCAGGCCTCATTGAGAGGGCTTTAAACTACATTTGAAGGGGGAAGGGGGTAAAACCAGGCTCACTAGAGATGAGCCTAGGGATGGCATGCCAGAGCTGAGGGTAAAATTGATAGCCCAGTTCAAGTACATCTACACCAATGCACACAACATGGGCACCAAACAGGAGGAGCTGGAAGCCATTGTGCAACGGGACAACTATGATGTCGTTGCCATCACAGAAACATGGTGGGATAACTCTCATGACTGCAGTGCTGGGTATAAGCTCTTCAGAAGGGATAGGCAGGGAAGGAGAGGCGGTGGGGTGGCTCTGTATGTTAGGGAGCGTTTTGATTGTATAGAAATCAAGGATTGTGAAGACCAAGTCGAGTTCTTACAGGTAAGGATGAGGGGCAAGGCCAACAAGGCAGATATCCTGCTGGGAGTCTGTTATAAACCACCCAACCAGGATGAAGAGGCAGACAAAACAATCTGCAAGGACTGGTAGAAGTCTCACAATCGCTAGCCCTTGTTCTTGTAGGGGTCTTCAATCTACTGGACATCTGCTGGAAGTATAACACAGCAGAGAGGAAACAGTCTAGGAGGTTCTGGGAGTACTGGGGAAGTTTATGGAGCGGTTGGTCTTGAGAGTGCTCACAGGGAACCTGCAGGACAACCAAGGGATCAGGCCCAGCCAGCATGGGTTCATGAAAGGCAGGTCCTGCTTGACCAACCTGATCTCCTTCTATGACCAGGTGACCCGCCTAGTGGATGAGGGAAAGGCTGTGGACGTTTACTTTACTTTTTACTTTAGTAAAGCCTTTGACAGTGCCTCCCACATCATTCTCCCGGAAAAATTGGTAGCTCGTGGCTTAGACAGGTTTACTCTTCGCTGGGTAAAGAACTGGCTGGATGGCCGAGCCCAGAGAGTTGTGGTGAACGGTGTTAAATCCAGCTGGCGGCCGGTCACAAGCAGTGTTCCCCAGGGCTCAGTTTTGGGGCTACTCATGTTTAATATCTTTATTGATGATGTGGATGAGGGGATCGAGTGCTCCCTCAGTAAGTTTGCAGATGACACCAAG
>NW_010559748.1:18217-22959 GCF_000687285.1 Phaethon lepturus
GGTGGCCAGGAAGGCCAAGAAGGCCAAGAGCTTCCTGGTTTGTATCAGAAATAGTGTGGCCATCAGGAGTAGGGAAGTGATCATGCCCCTGTACTCAACACTGGTGAGTCAGCGCCTTGAATCCTGTGCCCAGTTTTGGGCCCCTCACTACAAGAAGGATGTTGAGGTGCTGGAGCATGTCCAGAGAAAGGCAGTGAAGCTGGTGAAGGGTCTGGAGCACAAGTCTTATGAGGAACATCTGAGAGAACTGGGGTTGTTGAGTCTGGAGAAGAGGAGGCTGAGGGGAGACCTTACCGTTCTATACAACTACCTGAAAGGGGGTTGTGGTGACGTGGGTGTTGGTCTTTTCTCCCACGTAACAAGCGATAGGACAAGGGGAAATGACCTCAAGTTGTTCCGGGGCGGGGTTAGATTGGAGATTAGGAAAAATGTCTTTACTGAGAGAGTGGTCAAGCATTGGAACAGGCTGCCCAGGGAGGTGGTGGAGTCACCATCTCTGGAAGTGTTCAAAAAAAGTGCAGATTTGGTGCTTCAAGATATGGTTTAGTGGGCATGGTGGCACTGGATTAATGGTTGGACATGATGATCTTGAAGGTCCTTTCTAACCTTAATGATTCTGTGATTTTGTGATTCTGTGATTCTGTGAAAGAAATAGAAATGCCAGTACTGACAGCAAGATAGCAAGAAGGTATAAAAAGCCCCATCAAAGTCAGAAAACTGACTGTGAACTATGTGGTGCAGCAAATTGTAGTGATAATTGTGTGTATTACGTATGCTACAGTGGCAGAAATATTCACTTAAAACCTTAGCATTAAGGATAAGGAGGTGTCGTGGTTTTGCCCCAGCCGGCAAGTAAGCACCATGCAGCCACTCGCTCACTCCCCCATGGTGGGACGGGGGCGAGAATCGGAAGAGGAAAAGTGAAGAAACTCATGGTTTGAGATAAAGACGGAAGAGTAAAAGTGAGGAAACTCATGGTTTGAGATAAAGACAGTTTAATAGGGAAAGCAAAAGCTGCACACACAAGCAGAGCAAAACAAGGAATTCATTCACCACTCCCCATGGGCAGGCAGGTGTTCAGCCATCTCCAGAGAAGCAGGGCTCCATCATGCGTAATGGTTTCTTGGGAAAACAGACACCATCACTCCAAACATCCCCTCTTCCCCTTCATTCTTCTTCGTCCCAACTCTATATCGAGCATGACATCATATGATACGGAATATCCCTTTGGCCAGCCTGGGTCAGCTGTCCTGGCTGAGCCCCCTCCCAGCTTCCTGTGCACCCCCAGCCTCCTTGCTAGCAGCCCAGCACGAGAAGCTGGTCTGTCCTTGACTGCTTAGCGACAACTCAAACCATCAGTACGTTATCCACATTTTCTCATCCCAAATCCAAAACACAGCTTCACACTAGCTTCTGTGAAGAAAATTAAGTCTATCCTGGATGAAACCAAGACAGAAGGAAAGAATTTTTGGAAGGTATTAGAAAGAAAAAATGTTCATGAATTTCATCCATTTAGAGAGACAGTAAAAAAAAATCATGTGATAAATGACTGCACCTTATGCATCCCACTTCATAGATTTATTATTGCTAATGTATTTAATACCTTTTGCCTAAAGTTTCTTAAATAAACTCCTCTTTGAAAACAGCAGTTTGTAGAGGGGCATCCACATCAGGGAAGTTGGGTTGCCGGTGGAGTTCCATGAATTGTATGTGCTAAGTAGTGACCTGAGCTAAAGCACACCCACCCTTCTGCAGGTTCTCCTTGGCTATAGTAAATTTATGATTAGTTTAAGAAACATTTTTACTAGTTTAATAGATAGAGCGAAGTAAAGGATTACTGCAGACTGCAATATATTTCAGAAGCAGATAAGGTCTGTAGAGATTTCATTCTTTTTTTATTAAGGAACAGTTGTTTGGAGATGAAATGGATATACTTGATCCATTCTTAAGTGTGATCAAAGTAGTTCATGTCTCTGGTTCCCTTTTAAATCTTTTTATATGGCTCTCATATGACATTTACACTGATATTGTCTGTATGTGAATTGTAAAAGTAAACAGCAAACTGTAAATAAATATTCCATTTTAAGGTGTGGTAATTCTTATAAAAGAAACCTTTAGATCATTTCTGTAGTGCACAGCATCCCAATATAAAAGAATTCCTAAATATAAAAGAATTCCTAAATATAAAAGAATTCCTAAATATAAAAGAGAATTTTCTCCATCAGTGGAGTATTTAGCAGACACCGTTAACATACCCTGGATATGCTAAATAAACCTGTAATTCTTGTAAATTCTGTGCTTAAGACACACCAGAAAGACTTCTGGTAGCCTGAATTACCTACAAAATGCTTGGAAAAGTGCAGTACACTAGACAGCCTGCCTGAATCCAGATGTCTCCCAAAATATTTATGACAAAATGATGCTCTGTTGTTATTCTTTTTTCATTATAACTAAGAAAATTTACTCAACTTACCCCAAACCTCTGTGTGTAGTATTCCGTATTCTGAAAAAAAAAATCCTACATTTTAGGTTTGGGGGTTTTTTTAGTTTGTTTCCTCAAACTGATTATCAAAATACTGTAATTGTGTTAATTAACATGGAACACAGCGTGACTATCAGTTTTATTGAAAATCAAGACTCCAACTGGATCACCAAAGAGTGCATCTGGATCCATAAAATATCTAATTGGAACATCATACTACGTACTGCAACACATAGGCTGTATTTGTACATTCTGAGGCACTAAAATCTGCAGCTGAATCAATAAAACATTGTTTTTCCGGCGGGAACATAAAAAAAAAATGCAAGTGAGTCATGAAGATATTAATTGTGAACAGTAAAAAAGGTCAGGCATTATATAAACACTCTGAGTACTACAGTGTCAGTTGAGCAACAAAATACATAAAAACAAAACTAACAACATTTGCAAAATAGTGGCTATCAGAATACTATGCCAAGCAAAAAAAAGCTTAGCAGGATTTAACTTTGAATGGCACTTCTTTGCTAAACGTCTATGAAGTGTGGCTGTAATGATGCTTTTTGGCTATTGCTAGCAAAAATCATAAAGAAGAGATAAAGAAAAAGACAACTCTTTTTAATGGAACCTTTAGTGATGCCATGTGTTATGTTTGTTTTTAATGGCGTAGCTCACCTTGTCTTGGCAGCTCATGAGGACAGTCATTATTTAGCAAAATGATGACGAGAACTGACAACTATTTTTGAGTTATCTTCCTGCTAGACACTGCTGTTGACTGTCATCAGTACATTGTCTCTATTCATAATTTCACAGCCCAGGATCTGAGGCTAGATCTGAAATTGATGTAAGTCATATGTAAGTCAGTCCAGCTCCACTGAACTCATGATTTACGCTAGCAAAGGATTTATGTCAACTGTGGGTCTGGTCTTGCCAACGTAAGTCTGAAACATTTCTATGAAGTTTCACTTCCTGCATCAATTTGCATCAGATAAGGGGCAGATGTGCCAGAGTGTTCCAACTGCTGCGCAGTGATGTAAAGCAG
Source organism: Phaethon lepturus (assembly GCF_000687285.1). Taxonomy (NCBI): domain Eukaryota; kingdom Metazoa; phylum Chordata; class Aves; order Phaethontiformes; family Phaethontidae; genus Phaethon; species Phaethon lepturus. Next base: position 21,736 of record NW_010559748.1, read on the forward strand.
TTATAAACCTAGCTTCAGCTGCCAAGTTCTTGGCTATTTTGGCATGCTGGAAGAGTGCAAAGCAAGGAGACTGTATCCATGAATGTAGAATCATGACTCTTACAGCTATGCAATTTTGATGTGAAGTTGATTATCCATTCACGCCTTCAAATTTGCTATGTACGTATAGTATGATTTCCTTCTGTCCCCCAGAAATCCTTGGGCTTTTTCTAAATATGTACAGTAACTATAAAGATTTCTTTACATTATACATGAAGAGGAATCATACAGGCTTTGCAAACTATACTTGTGTAGGAATAACTCCGGGAATAACTCCATTAAAAGAATAACTCCATTAAAAGAATAACTCCATTAAAGTCAATGGATTACAACAATGAAACTATAATACAGTTACAGAACAGATACATAAACATCAGCAGGGAAATAAAAATGACTATCCACAAAACAGCAACTGCACAGGCTAAAAAGGATACTGAATCTTTTGGGAGTAGATTTACTGTAAATTAGTTATATCTATATGGTGGGCCAGAATGTATGTTTTAAAATGTTTTGTATTGTTTCTTAGATCTAGGTGACTAGAAAACACAAGCTATATAAAACAAGCTTTAGATTAACTTCATTGGCAGATTTCTGTCAGCATGTTCTTTCTCTTAAAATATTAACAGCTTTTGTCTGGGCATTCTTGTAACCCACAAGCTCTGCATACTGATACACAATTCTTTATTTTTTTTTTAATGTTAACTTAAAAAAACTAAAATAGGTTATAAATGTTTATTTATCATCAAGAAATAGTAAAGTATTATTATACCACATTGTCACAGTGAAATTTGTTGAAAACTAAGGTTATTTTATTGTTATTTTTATAATTATTACTATGATTATATAGCAATTTATATAAGGAACAGGTATGTTTGGGGATGTATTTTAGAAATCTATTTTAAGGTGAGATAAATCATGCCTTAAAAGCTCTTATTCTTGTCACTGACAAGGGAATTAGAGTGGCTAGCCCAGATGAGGCCATATTCATTCTTTGAGGTTAGTACTACTCAGAGTCCTAAAAAGAAGGTACTTTCTGCCCTTTACTGTTTTGTTGGGATAACCATTAAAAGTCTTCCTCCAACCAAGTTACTATGCCTGCAAATTTTGTTCAGTCTTCCCCTATCCTTTAGCACATATCTTTTGTCCACTCTGGTGGACATTTCGGCGAAGCCACCGAGGCGAAGG
>NW_010559749.1:0-413 GCF_000687285.1 Phaethon lepturus
CCGTGCTGCTGCACTGCTGATGGTCTGACCCTGCTGTGCCTGGGAGGATTTTGGTAACAGCAATGGCCTTGCCCCTGGCTGGCAGATGGCCAGGGCATCGCTGCTGTTTCTGTGCTGCTGTACTGGACAGGCTGGAACTCCACTATGAACTCGAGCCAAAGGGACTGTGACCTATGGAGGAGGCTACGTGGAGGCAGGAGACCCCGAAACATCTGGGGCTTGTGCATAAGCCCACACCAGAGCTGGTATATCTTGAAGCATCCGTGGCCATGGTTACATCTGTGCCATAGCAGGTATACCTCGGATGGGACTGTGGCGCAATGATAAATCCACGCTTGAGAAGGTACATCTCGAAGCATCTGTGGCTGTGGATAAAAGCATGTTACAACAGGTACACCTTGAAGCATCAGTGG
>NW_010559750.1:0-1881 GCF_000687285.1 Phaethon lepturus
AGGAGATCTGAGGCTTCGTTAGTGTTCATTTCTGTCTGTGGTGGTGGGAGGAGAGTTGAACTAGATGTACCCGCAGTAGAAGCGGAGCAACTGCGTGTGTATAATTTCTGAGCTTGAGAAGGTGGCACAGCAATGCTCCTCTCCTTCCTGGTAAAGGGGCTGTTGAAGAATCCAAGAGATACGGTAGAGATATTTTCTCTGAGAAAGTGGTTATTTGATGACATGGTCTTGCAAACTCTGGGGGTCAAAGAACACAGTGCTGGTTGTGAGGGGCTAGAGACGAGAGTTGTGGGAGCTGTGCGTGCAGGGCTGTTAACAACCCAGGAGACCGGTTTGGTCTTTTCTCTCTTTCGTGTCCACCTGATGTATCAGTGTGAGTTTTGTCTTCCCAAAGAATTTTTGCTAGAACTCATGTTATTGCCGCTGTGTTGGAGCCCTGGGAGTTTCTTCCAATCTGTTTGCAGCGTGTCAACACTTCATAACTAACAGCTTAATTATGTACTTATGGCAAATGACATGGTGGGAGCATTGGGAGGTGCATTTATTCCCTGTTGTATACCTGGATGCTGTATCTTCCCTCATGTGCATTCTCATGAAGAGTATGCTATGATCCCTACCGTTCTGCATGTGTTAACTGCTTTCCTTGATCGTTGTGTTAAGGTAAAGGTGGTCCGTTTTTCTCTGATAATGTGTGGAAGATCACATCTGTTACATTTGTCTGACTGTCCTACAGGTGCCTTTAATCTTTACAGTTGGAAAGAGGTAACATTTCATAGATGTGTTTCCTTAAAATGTCACTGGAAGAAATGCTTTTGATTTTCACATGCATATGGTGAGAAATCCAATATCAGATCTTATTTAGTTGAGCTCCATATCTCTTATGGCCTTCAGAACCTTTCATGTTTCTTCAAATTATGTGGCATGAGCAGAAAAATCTCTTTGCAGTCATCCCTGTTGCAGTTCCAGCAATCTGAGAAGTTGTGTGCACAGCATTTCTGTCAATGGTGTGATTGCATCTGCCTGCAACGGCAGCTTTCCTGTTGTGTGGTATTGGGGCAGGGTGAAGAGTTCTGCCTGTACAGAGACAGAGCAGGTGGAAGAGTTCACTGTGGTATAGTGTGAAATGGCTAAAAGGAACGTGTAAAAGTTCAGTTTGTCCTAGTTGTTAGATGTTACCTTTTTTGTGTACCTACCGGTTTGGCCGCATTTTTGCTGGTAGTCTTTAATGATTAAAAGATGAAAAGGCTGACAAATCTGTCTGCAAGTGATGAAGTGAACGGTGACAACGATGTGAGCTGTAAAGGGTTTGAGGAGAGTGTTGGGAGTGCTCTGTGTGAGGAGGTCCTGGTGGAGACATGGCATGTGTTTTGTTAATCCCCAGGGTTCCTTGCTGGACTACATAAAATGTGTCTGATGGTGTCTTATTTTTGGGTTATCACATTGCTGGGATTCCAAATGGCCAAGCTGCGAGTTCATCAGTTTGCTTTCCCGTAGCATGATGATTCCTGTCAATGGTGGTCATTAGGCATAGATATAAACTTTAGTGTTGTAGTGTATAAAGTGTCTTCCACTTTGCCCATGTGCTGAAGAAGCATGATGTTACCTGTAAGCCAATGCTTTGATGACGGGGTCTCTAATTGAGCTCTATATTGCTTATGTCCTTTAGAATCTTTTATGTTTGGATGAGGAGAAGGCTGACGTGCTCAACAACTTCTTTGTCTCAGTCTTCACTGGCACTGTCTCCTCCCATACCTCTTGAGTGGATGTCATGCAAGATGGGGACTTGGGGAACACAGTCCCTCCCACGGGTAGAGAAGATCAGGTTAAAGCCCACCTGAGGAACCTCTACGTACATAAGTCTACGGGACCTGATGAGATGGA
>NW_010559751.1:0-19055 GCF_000687285.1 Phaethon lepturus
AGTGATCCCCCATCACTGCCCCCGCTGCCCCAGTGACCCCCGACCACCATCCGGCGTGGCTCCCCATCGCTCCCAGTGACCCCCCTGCCTCGGAGACCCCATCGAGCCCCTCTGTCCTTTCACCTCTGCCCTCAGGCCTCTGCTTTCCCCACTCCATCTCCCCTTCCTTCCTGCCCAGCTGCTCTCCTAAACCTTCCTCCATCCTGGTCTCTCTTCCCTCTCTCCGACTACCCTGAGCTGCCCCGCACACACCAGGCACCTCCAGCCCCACTCTGTGACCTTGCGATAGCGTTGATTGCCCAGCCGTAGCGTGGGAGACCATCTCCTGTGCTCTGCTACGAATACTCACGTATTTTTAGCTGCTTTTCTCTGGTTAGACAGCTTGGCCTGACAGGTAGCGTGCGTTCATCCTGGACACTGAGCTCCTCAGTCAGCTGTAGCGACAGGCCGGTATCGTGGTATGCCACGTTTCTAAAACAGGCATTGGTACATCCTTATGTCCTGGTATCTTGTGCGTGGCTCTGTTTGGTTTGGCGCTGTGCCATTCTGCTGCTTCCCCAGCTGGGTAACAGGGGCTTAGCGAGGGCATAAAGATCCTCGCCTCAACTCTCTGGAAGCTGTCTCCCATATCCAGAAGATGTAATAGCAATTTTTTTGGTGTCTGTACCGAGAAAACACTCAAAATGAGTCATCTGTCATTACCCTGCAGTGGGAACAACAAAGGTGACACATTTCCTACTTTCTTACTTCTAGTCCTTTGAGGATTAGCAACCTTTAACCGTTGTTATCAGTTTGACCCTGACAATAAGTTGCGCAAAGGAACATGTTCAACCCCTTTCTGACTCATCCCCATCCAGCCTTCGTTTACTTAGGAATGCACATGGCAAATTGCTTTTTCTTTCTTCCTTCAGCACAGTGTCTGTTGGAGTATTTTGCTGGAGAAAAAAAGGAGTTCCCGTAGTATGGCTTTATCTCTGGCTGTCTTGCTGGGAGAACAGGGAAGAGGCAGGTTGACAATCAGGGTATCAGCATTAATTTAGAAATTTCCTTTTTCCCCACATACTTTCGACCATCTTTTCAGCATTATCATTATAGATAACGTTAACTTTCTGCCGTTAATGGCCTTGGCCAGCTTTCATTTACATTTGTAGTTTCTATTCCGCATGCTCAAGCATGTGCAGAATGCTGCTGCACAGTTCCTGCTTTTAAAGAAAAACCTCAGAGATGGTTAATATCTCCTTTGCTTTTGAAACACTTGACTTGGTCTTGATAATGATTTGATAATGTCTATCACGGGAAGGATCTGTGGTACTCAATCTGGGGCTTAAAAACACCCCTAGGACACAAGGGTGCCTACAGATCAGGCTAAATGGTTAGGAAGATCATAGTTATGTTGAAAAGAGAGGTTATTGCCACATAATTGCCATTATATAATCAATTGGCAAAGGACCTTGTGAAAAAAAACAAGGTTGAGTGTGTTTTCCTTCTTGTTGTGGAAAACAATAGGAGAGGATGAGGTGTTAATAATAATTTCATGACCTTCCAGCTGGCAAATTGTGAGGCAATTCCATCCTGCCTCCCGGTGATTTGAGATGCCTCATTATGCGCCTGTGCTTGCCCAGACGCTCCGTGTTCGGAGCCCTGTGAATTGGCAGCGACGCAGTATATCCGCAGCATTGTGAAGTTTGGACAGCCTCGAGTAGCCAGTGCCATAAATGTACACCTTGTTTTGCACAGAACAAGGCCTCTGTGCGGTATATACAGTCTTGTCTGCATAACAGCGTGAAAAAAGACTTGATTTCACTGGAAAACTTAAGCAGGAAGATGAAGGGAGATGGCAAGAATTCAGGGAAGATCTTGACAGAACTAAGAGAATTTAGGGGGAAAAATTAACAAAACAGTTTGAAGTGTAAGGAGTTTGTCAGGGGTTTATATGTGTGAAAGTAAGTGGACCAGAAGTGCAGTTTTATGACAGAGCCCAAACCAGCTCTAATCCCCATGCCGTCGGGATGTACCAGCCTGCAGCTATATTCACAGTAAGAAGTCAGGCCTCACCAGAGCTCTCAGGTTGCAACTGAAGCCACCACACTGCTTTTTACAGCTGACCACATGAAAACGAGCATAATTTGTATCCAGGCTATCACTTTGGGCTGAGCAACAGCAAAGGTTTTGGAGATGCCCAGTCTTGACTGACTGAGGGCTTCTTTGCAGCGGGGCTTGCTCTGGAGCAGCCATTGCTGATGAGCTGCCTGTGTGGACACATTTATTATGTAATAAGAGCAATATCCAGGGGGGAAATTTAGAATAGCTGTTCTCCTTTAATAACCTCGCCTTAGTCCAGGTAAATTAATCACAGAATCACAGAATGGTAGGGGTTGGAAGGGACCTCTGAGGATCATCTGGTCCAACCTCCCTGCCAAGGCAGGTTGCACAGGAATGCGTCCAGTCGGGTTTTGAAGGTCCCCAGAGAAGGAGACTCCACAACCTCTCTGGGCAGCCTGTTCCAGTGCTCTATCACCCTCACAGTCAAGAAGTTTTTCCTCATGTTGAGGTGGAACTTCCTGTGCTGCAGTTTGTGCCCATTGCCTCTCATCCTGTCACTGGGCACTACTGAAAAGAGACTGGCTCCATCCTCCTGACAGCCACCCTGCAGAGATTTATAGACATTGATAAGGTCCCCTCTCAGCCTCCTCTTCTCCAGACTAAACAGCCCCAGGTCTCTCAAGCCTTTCCTCATACAAGAGATGTTCCAGTCCCTTAATCATCCTCAGAGCCCTCTGTTGGACTCTCTCCAAAAATTCCCTGTCTCTCTTGAACTGGGGAGCCCCGAACTGGACACAATACTCCAGTATTAAAATCTGCGTAGGCACACAAATACTCCCAACAGGTGGAGAATCTGCATTGTCTGTGAGCCGTACCCCCCCCGCAGAGCTTCAGTCCCACTGCATCCACATGGCAGCGGTACCCCAAAGCTGCGTCTGACCGGCACCCGACCATCGCAGACATCTGTGCAAGCTTATGAATATCGCCAGCTAACAGGAGCGCAGCACAGTACTCCCTCTGATGACTTTTCCCCTGTGTGAAAATGGCAGCTGCTCATGTGGAGGGAAGACAGGAGCTGGGGGATGTCTGGTTAAATGCAGGTTGCTTCAGCACCTGAATTTAATCCTGCCACATTTAGCATAGCACCAGCATTGCACTGGGATGCCCATCCACAGTGAAACAGGAAGACTCCATGTTCTGTCATCTTCCTTATGCGACAGCAGTGATCGTAGTCACTGGTTTTAATTGCATTAAAACAGTTGCATTCATTTTTTTTCTCAAAAGCTTCTCATTTCAAGTTAAATCTTTGTGTGGACAAGTCCTATAAATCAAAAAGTCTTAAACATCTGTTTTTCTGCATTTCTATGATCCCACCATACACAAGCTTCCCTCCTTAAACCACTTGGAACATAGGAAAAACATACTGTGTCAGGCCAACAGTCCATCTAATCCAATGTCCAGTCAGTAGCAATGACTAATAAAAGATGCTAAGAAGGAGGATAAGTACTATAGAGTAAGACGTATAGAAGTACCTCACGTCTTGATTATTTTCCTTTATATCTCAAAAATTTAGAAAAAAAATGAAGCGAATGTGGAGCTTCACCAGGAAGATGACTTTGGATTCTCCTTGAGGTGACCTTTTTTTTTAAATACCTTGTTCTCAGGTATGTGGCATATTCTTTGTTTGTTTGTTTGTTTTCAGGAAAAAATCTATTAGCTCAGAAATAAAGTTAAGGCACTATTAACATTTAAATGTTAAAACAAAAGTAAAAAAATCTAAGCATCAGACTGACTGCTTAAAGTTTTGAATTATATGCCCAGGCATGTAACATCTGTAACAGAGAAAGCCATGCAAAATATGCATTTCTCTTTCAAATTCCCCATTTACTCACACAGGAGATGGGATTGTGAAGTTACACTCATTACTATTTTACTGCATTACAGTCTTAAAATGAAAGTGAACATTAGAGGGCAAATGTTCTACTTGGCTTAAAAATGAAAGCTTAAGGGTAGAAAGCAAGCACCTTTAATTCTGTCACTCTATTCTTATTCACTATATCTTATTCACTACATCTTTAGTGAAGATTGATACAGTATGAACGGTACTACCACACTAGACTGTCTACACTTAGACACCTTTATCTGCTACCTAACATCTTCCTTACAAGCAGCTGAACCTTTAATTTTATGAGGATGTAATTGTACATTCTTTTCAAGAGTTATCAGTTAGTCGTTACCTCCCAGGAGCATGCCAGAGCTCATTTGTTCTTACTTGAACCACTGATATTCTAGGCTTAAAAGCAGCACAAATAAAAACAGTGACCAGCTTCTGGTAAACGAGCAATTCTCATTATGCATGGTTATGCGTTATGTGATGAATCTATCAACCTGGTTTTCCACAAGCTCTCCTAGACACACATGCTGGCAAAGTCAGCAAAAAAATGTGCCATGGAATGACAAAGGTCTGCCTGTGACCAAATACCTGCTGAGTGCATTAAATCCACATCAGAAGAGTGCTGAGGTCTCCTAAGTGAGATGCAAAGGAGTTGATCAGCTCTGATCTGTTGCAAGATTCATCCACTGTTTCAACTTCTTTTTTCCTCCCAGGAGACTTTCTAGTCTTGGTGCTTCCTATCTCTTTCTTCCTTTTCTCTTTCTCCTTTCTTTCAGTCTCTTACACTCTAGACAATGCCCGCCTCTTTTAAAGTCTCTCCGTGCTGCACTCTTCCTATTTTGTCTCAACAATATTTTGCTTTTCTCACTGTTTGATCTTCAGATGCCTTTGGACCTGTACTGTACTATTTGTTCTTCACCTTTTTCCTGTTTCATATTCCATTTACAGTCTCCAGTTTTAACTGTGCTTAAACACTTCCTGTACTCTTCTCACCAGTGTAAATGCAAGGGAATGCCGTCAGTAAAATGGCATAAAACCCAGGGCTAAGGTGGGATCTCATCAATGTGTAAAAGTGCCTGAGGGGTGGGTGCAAAGAGCCAGGCTCTTTTCAGTGGTGCCCAGTGACAGGACCAGAGACAGTGGGCACAAACTGAAACACAGGGAGGCTCTGTCTGAACATAAGGAAACACTTTTTCACTGTGAGGATGACAGAGCACTGGCGCAGGTTACCCAGAGAGGTTGTAGCATCTCCATTTTTGGCGATATTCAAAGGCCATCCTGCACAACTCGCTCTGGGTGGCCCTGCTTGAGTAGGGGGGTTGGACAAGGTCATCTCCAGAGGTCCCTTCCCACCTCAGCCATTCTGGGATTCTGAAATCAGCTCTGCTTAACTTTGTATTTGAAGCTGATAGAAAGTTACTTCCCTCCAAGAAGTAGAGTGGAGTCACAGATCTTTCTGTGTGAGCTGTGACACAGCTGCACATTATTGCTCTTGGAGAACTGGAGGTAGAGACACAGATTTGCTGGCAGGCTGGGACTTAGGGAGTTGGATACCATGAGTGCAGAGTCAGCCATTTCACTCCACTGTAAATGGACCTTTTCCTCCCACCTGTAAAAACGCGGTAGCTGCTATATTGCCACCAGGAATAAGTAGCCCTTGAGTTTGAAGGTTGTGGCTGGCAGCAGTCAGCTCTTGCTCATATAGATCTGTGAGCTTATTTAAGGGATGCTTATAACAGATGTTGAGTCACACAGCATGACAGGTAGTAAATGAGTGCAGATTATTAAAGTAATTTTAGGTCATTTTCTCCACGTCTGCCCAGTGGATTGTTAATGGAAATTAGGGGCTCCACAACAGCCACTATCAGTTAAACTGTCACTACTGGGACACGTTCTCTGTCAGCCTCACTAATTCTAACACGGTGTTGTGACACAAGGGTGAGAAGAAAATAGAGTCAGTTATTCACAGTGACCCATTTGACTTTCTTTTGGCAGCAACAAATGCTGTGACACTATGCATTTCTTTTCTCAGGATCTTCTAAGAACTTCAGAATGAACATTTCCAGATGTTACTTCTGCTTATTTATGATTGCTTCTGTGCCGTGAAGTCAAATGTTCACTCTGGGTTTGCCGGACAGGACTGAGAGCAATATCAAATTGCTGTGTTTAAGGCAGCTTGCCTCAAGAAAAGCAAAACCTTTGAGAAATCGTAGTAAATCTTTGTATTTGATTCCTCACAGTGTTTGGAGTTAGAAGTCAGCACTGAAATGTGGTGGTTTCAGCAAGGCCTCTCTTTCTTGCCTGTGGCTTTGGTTGTTTGGTCAGCTGCATCTTTTGTGTTTTCCTACATTACTGCAATCGTCCTACACCACGTCGACCCTTTGGTGCCCTACATCAGGTCAGTACTGTTCATACTGTATCATAGTACTGAATTGGCCTCTCACTCGTGAATTCTTCCCCAACTCCAAACTTTAAACAGAAGTTCTTACCTAACAGCTCCAGTGCTAAAGTTACTAGCTGTTTATAGTTATTTGTGTGTAACTATTTAAAGCTGTCTATTTTTGTGCAAAAGTCTAACCTTTAAGCTGTGGGTCTCTGAATATATGCTTAAAATGACGATGAACAAGAAAACTGGGGGTGCATGTCCAACCCTCTGTTCAGAGTAAAGTGTCTTGCTGTCACTAGGTTTTGTTGCACCAGTAAATCCATACTAGAATCTATGTTCCCAAATGCATTGCATCAGGGCTGTACATATGACCTTAGTTTTGGTCTTTTGGCTTTCCAGGTTCTTCATTTTTCCAGTTTCAATATTCTTTATTCACCTTTTATGGAATCAAGATCAATATAAAAGGAATAGTTATACCAAGTATATTCATTCCTTGTTCTAATGATAGTATGTCTCTGCCATGCTTATTTCTACAGTCCTAGAAACTAGCACAATATAGTTTAAGTAATGAAAAATTCAGTGAAAAATATCTGGGAGGGTTTTTTCACAAACCTGTTTCTTATGGTTCCTTTGTAGACTGAAATACGTAAAGTTGTGTTGCAAGTATTTTGAGTATAGATAGATACGTATCACTCCATTTATCTCTTCCAGTGATACAGGGACAATACCACCTGAAAGATGCTTATTTGGGATCATGTTAAATATTTCGGCTTTCTTGGGTGAGTATAGAAAGCTGTCCTTTGTGAACGGCAGGCAGCTCTGGAAGGCACACAGCTTTAAATGATTTAATTTCCTTATTCAGATCATTAATCAGCCTATAATTCTCAGTCAAAAACTAAATTCTAAGCAATCAATCTTAACTCTTTTAAGCAAAGTGTATGTCAGGGATGTTATCTACAAAGCCAGCATGACAATTGCAGACTCCAGAATGCCAAAATGCATTTAAAAAACCACAACAGACTAGTAAAAGAAATAGAAATGCAAATTCAAGGTAGTCACCTAATTTGTGCTGCGATTATGGAGAGGGGGAAAAACAACCTAGTGTGTCTTTCAAATGAAAGAGATCAGAAAAATCTAGTAAGTTGCTTTGTTTACCATTGTATTATTTCAGTTTTGACTTCCAGATTCTCAATTTTCCTATTTCAGTGTACCATCAGACAGTTTTTGTATTTTAAATAATTGCATCTTCCCAGTTAAAAAAGGACAGTCTACTCGTCAGCTGAAAATCTTACTGCATTTGCGTTCTTCATTTACAGGTATGGCTACCATGTATGTCCGTTATAAACAAGTTTACGCTTTGAATCCAGAAAAATCCAAGATCATCAAGCTTAATAAGATTGGCCTTACACTAGGATTGATGAGCTGTTTTGGACTTTGCATTATTGCAAATTTCCAGGTTTGTGCTTTGCTTGCAATGTTCTGAAGCTGTCTGGAGTTGTGTGTTTGTTTACCGAGATACTTGATAAAATGGGGATTTTACTGAAAGCAAAACTTTTTAGGGCAAACCTGTTTTTTTTTTAATTCCCTACAGAAAACCATTAAAAAGATAAGATTTGGTTTAGAATTTCTCACTCATTTCTTATTTGCTTTATCCACTGGGACTTGTGAGCAGCCATTCATGAAAGTCCAAAACATTAAGAAACCTGTAACTTTTGCAGAAAGCAAATTCATCTTGCATCTCCTTATAGGAGACTTGAAAGCACTAGCTTTCAGGTTAAAAGACCACAACTCTATTGTATTTTGACTGAAGAGAATCAAGTGTTAAATAGTCAAAAATTGTTAGAACAAGAAGTAAAGCCAATAAACACACCCAAGCCCACAAGAAGTCCAGCTCTGAAAAATCTACCTTCTTAGGTATGTTTCCCTTCAAACCTGCGCAGTTCTTGAAAATACTGCAGTGCCAACCAGCTTTTGAATTTCTCCCTCCCAATGTCTCTATTTTTCCCCCTCCTCAATACTTTGTTTTTCTAAAATCTGATATTCTCACATGTCGCACCATCAGCAGGACCACATTCTGCATCATTGGCTGTTACATGCAAGACAGTTGTGCATTTGCCAGCCACATATTAAGTAGCAGCTGGGTTTTTCGGGGTCTGTAGCAGTGCCTTCAGCCACTAGAGGCTGCAGTGTCACCTTGGTCTCCTGCTGGATTAGGGCCAGGGAAGAGCAAAGAGGAAAAGCTCCTGTAAAGCTCCACCTTTTTCCCCTCTCCTTTTCCCCTGGCACAGCTCTCCAAGTGCTTCAGCAGCCCCTGTCTTAGAAACCTCAGCACACTCATTTAGGGGTGGTTGTTTTTCTTGTGGAGGCCTCAATCTACTTTTTTCTAGAACCCTAGTTATGCCCTAAGCTCACAACCTCCCCTACCACACTCACCAAGTGAAAGCCTCCAGGCTGTGTTCAACTCCATGATTTCCCTCCAGCACTGGTCAAGAGAGGGTATATCTACTTTCTGTAGATTTCAAAATAATCAAAATATAGAAAGTGCATGTTAATTTGTTAACTAGTCTGTGTAACACTTGAGCAAGATAAAAATTGGAAGATCACACATCCAAGTGATGCTGAGGACTGGTTGAGGGCCACCCTAGAGGCAAAAGGACCTAAAGTCCCCTGGAATCCACTAGTTACTGAAGACAACTGAGGTGTGAAAATACACAGAGATGAACAAAGGGGATATGAGAACAGCCATCACGCAGAGGGCTTCAGACAGCTCTCACTGCTGGGAATCAAAGCAGTAGCACAGGGCTTATCCTCATGGGAGATTTAATTCATGCTGTTCAGCCAGTACTATTGCTTTATTCTAGCTGTGGCTATGACTTCCTCTCATACAGGACAAAGATTTCTCTCTGATGCCGCCTCATCGCTGAACAGTACATGATTTTGGAGCACACGCCTTTGCAACTTGGTTATTCACTGTTTAAATATAAATTCCCACCTCTGTTATGCTGGGGATGCAACACTTGAAATTCATTTGTGCACGTAAAGTGCACATGGAGGTTGTGAGGAAAGGGTGACTCCAATTCCTGATCTTAATAGTTACTCAGTAAAATACACAGTCTCATGCTTTAGGGCATAAAAGATCACCTGCACGACTGGAGTGCAAGGGAGGCTGCCAGGCCTTGCACTGCACAACCGACATAGTCAGATAACACTGATATAGTTAGTGTTAAAGATAACACTTTCTAGTTTCTGTCTTTGGGTACTGTGCTTAGCCAGGGATGAGAGGAAAGGACTGAACACAACATGATTTTTCAGGACATAAATTTTAAGTTGGGTTGTTTTTCTTGGAATAACTTCTAGTTTTAGTGATTTTTACTATTTGACAGTTGATTCTCCTATTTTTATGTTAAGAAGTATTACTTCTTGATTCAACCTTGGTCCCTCTGAGTATTCAAAGATACTAATTTGACAAACAAGGCTTATTCAAACTAGAGTAATTCAGAGAAGCACTAAACCTCATTATTTTTAATCCCATTTTGGTTACTAGAACTGTGTCGTGTTTATCCTGTGTTGCATTATCTTTCATAGATGTACAGATTCCTGAGATAGAAATGCTCAGTAGATAGCCTGTTGTCACTCATTACCTGCCCAGCTGCAGGGATTCCTTCATCCAGTCTCTGTATTACTGTCCATTATGGCTAATGAGAACAGCTTTTACAAATTCCTGTAGTTAAGATGTAGCTGTGACCTGTAACTTAGCCACAAGAACTTAACAAAAGCAGCAATGCAGAGGCCTGGTAGGTGCTCGCTTCCAGCTAAGTCTGTATGGGGTTTCCAAGGAAAATCTCCTAAGTACTAGCACGTTCCAGAACCGCTTAGCTTGGGATGTGAGAAGGTAATTGAGTGGGTGGAGTGACAAAGGTTTACAGCAGAAAATTGTTCTGAGAGTTTAAAATGAAACCAGGTTCCATACAAGCAGTGCTTTCTTTACTGTACTACATACACGTGGTTGGAGCCTGCCTGACATTTGGAGTAGGGGCCATTTATATGCTGGTTCAGACCATCCTATCCTACCTGATGCAGCCAGAAGTTCACAGCAAAGACATCTTTTGGATCCGTCTGACCCTGTTACTCTGGTGTTGTTCAAGCATTGTGAGCAGTATCCTTTTGCTGTGCAGCGTCACCACAAAACAGAGCAGCCTTCACAAATGACAGTATTTGCATCTACATTAATTTAAGCTACTAGTGTGAAAGGCTGTGCCACAGGAGGCCTGTCATCTTTACATGTACAGCTTGTATCGTGCTATCTATTCATATTCTGTATTGCAACCTGGGAACTTCAGGAGAAGAGGGAACCATCAGGTTAAGCCCACAAGTGAGTCACTGGATAACAAAAAAGGGCAAGAGGGATGGTTACCACCCTTTCACTTCTCCTTTCGTTCTGCACCCCAGAGACTGAAAATGGCAAAATAAGAGCTCATCACAGAGAGGTCTGACACAGGTTATGAAAGGTGAGGAGAAAGGGAAGCGTACTTAAGAGATGGGTGGTTTTAATGGGGGGAAAAAAGCCATAAAAGTGTTCCCTGGTGACAGGAATGCTGCAGCAAGTTTTATAGTTGGATACAACTAAAAGAGAAGTCTAGAATGTAGCACAAGAGAAAAATACTACTAACCTAACCATGCACAGCAGTGCTGCACTGTGCCAGCCGGCTCCCAGAGCAGCTTTAAAGTGCTGGCATTTGTCAGAGAGACAATTCTGAAGCGTAATGCCAAGGTTGAGTCAGAAGAGACATCTGACCTCTGATCTCCTCCCCTGCCCATCCTATAGTTCAAAAGACAAGACATTTCTGACCAGCATTCCCTACAACCTTCTCTTGGCTCTGGAATCCATCATCTCCCTTAACTTTTCATTCTGAGTGCTGGAAGCAGCTGTGGGTTTTACAGAAATTTTTTCTGTAAAATTTTTTCAAACCCACCCAGAAAGAGAGGCCTTTTTGCTGTCCAGGGTCATTTAACAATCAGGAATCTGAACCACAGCAGTTCCTCTACTCACCCCGATGGACCTGAACGTTGTGATTTGAAAATTATGACTCAGTTTGGTGTCAAACAGGACTACAACACTAAAGCTTTCGAATTTACATTCCAAAGACATGAGTGCAAAATCATTGCTTAAGTGCTCTCCTTTCTGCAGCTAAATCAACGCCACCAAATTAACGCCCACTAATTCTACTTATTTCCTGGCTGGCAGCCAAAACCAATACTAAACCATACACCCCATTTACCAGCAACAGAGCGTCTCCCGTCTCTGCTACCGGCAAGATTATATCATCTATACTAGTCACATGAGAAGCGATAGTCAGGGCACAGGCTGGTTATCTATAAAGAAGCAAGAAGGACCCTTACCTGCTGAGGAGACTTGACACAGAGCAAGGAAGTCATCTGTGAGACTTAGAGAAAGAAATTCACTCGCAGAAATTTTTGGTGCTAGCAACAAACAAGATTTTCAGCTCTGAACAGCCAAATACAATTGAGGAAGACTAAAACAGAACAATATGATCTGCTGCAAGTTAAAAGCCTTTTACAGATGCCAAAAACCCACAAACCCCAAATCTGTAGAGGTGGTCTAACCAAAATTAGAGGGAAGTAAAGCTGTAGAAATAATATATACATATATAAGTATGGAAGGGGAAGAAAAGGGAAATTGTTAAGAGTATTTTTCTAAATTAACAGCTCATAATGTAATAAGGGAAAAGACGGTAACAAGGAGAAGTCTGTGGCCATAGGTGAAATGGTGTAACTGGTATTGGAGGACAGAAGGAAACATACATTTTGTATCAGCCATAGCATGGCCAGCAGGAGTCGGGAAGTGATTGTACCCCTGTACTCTGGTACACTGTACACTGGTGAGGCTGCACCTCGAATACTGTGTTCAGTTTTGGGCCCCTCACTAGCAGGTAAGACATTGAGGTGCTGAAGCGTGTCCAGAGAAGGGCAAGGAAGCTGGTGAGGGGTCTGGAGCACAAGTCTGATGAGGAGCGGCTGAGGGAACTGGGGGTGTTCAGTCTGGAGAAGAGGAGGCTGAGGGGAGACCTTATCACTCTCTACAACTACCTGAAAGGGGGTTGTAGCGATGTGGGTGTCAATCCCTTCTTCCAAGTAACAAGCAATAGGACAAGAGGAAATGGCCTCAAGGTACACCAGGGGAGGTTTAGATTGGATGTTAGGAAAAATTTCTTCACCGAAATATGGTTGTCAAGCCCAGGGAAGTGGTGGAGTCACCGTGCCTGGAGGTATTTAAAAGATGTGGAAATGTAGCGCTTGCGGGTTTAGCAGTAGACTTGGCAGCACTAGGTTAACTGTGGGACTCGGTGATCTTAAAAGATCTTTTCCAACCTAAATGAGTCCATAAAAATACTCCTGATCTTCTGCTGGAGTGAAACAGCAGAATTGTCAACACAGAAAGAGCAAAGCAGTTAATTACCCACTCTGTAACGAGGGGAGAATGGGAGCCATTTATTTTTTTGTCACTTTGATTAAATTCTTTCCATTGCAGTAGTAACTCAGGGAGGTAACTAAAGCTTACCTTTAAGTACATTTTAATTAGCAGAGAATTGGGTATCTTGCATTCAGATCAGTAACCAGAGCTCCCTGGACCACTCACATCAATTTTTTAATAATCTTTGGAAGTCTGGGTTTTCAAAGACATGTTTGTGCCAGTAAGTTCAGCCTTGTCCACCACCAAAATTAATCTTTCACATCAGGACACTCTTGATATTTAATCTTATTAACAATTGAAGAAGTTAATATCTTAATTCTATGAAAATCAGATCTATAACTTAACGCTCCAAGCTTCATTTATAAAGGCAGTAGCACTGATGTAGCATACCTTCCCTCTGTAAGATGTTAAAAAAGGGACATCTCAGTCACTCTAGAAGAGGCCCAGATGTCTCATCAAATGAGGAATCATTGTCATGTGGGGTTTTTCCTTGGCTGCTGTACCAAAGCAGTTATCAAACCTTGAGTGAACTAAAAGGGAAACAGAAAAGCTAATAACCCCCTCTGCTGCAAATGATACAGCATTCCAACCTGTAACCCACATATCAAGTGATTCTTCTCAGGTGGCTGAGAAGTTGAAAAGCAATCAGAAAAGGCAGTCTCAACACTATTAGCCTGGAAAATACCACTAGAAAAAATTCAAAATGCTAAGTAAGTATTCCCATTTGATCGTAGTTTAAGTGCTTTCATAAGGACATTATGTTTGATCAATGAGGTATAAGAAGATACAGCATACAGAAAACAAAGATAATCAATTTAGATTAGTATTAACCTTTCCATGTGACAGTAACTAGTAATTTGGAACAACCTACAGGTTGAAGGGAATGATGTGAAAGAGTCCATGTCACCATTACTGTTCATTATGCTGAGAAGACCTTGTGGAAAACACAGAGAGATCTCCTTACAGCCTCAGCTTGACACAATCCAGAGCCAAGTGTGAAATTTACAGGTTGCTCATTCTTGGTCTTGAATCTTCCTTAACATATTTCTTTACAGTGTTTGTTTCCTCAGTTGTCTTATACAGTGGCCTCTATGGAACTAATATAGTGCAGAAGTTGCACTGGGACCCACAGGAAAGAGTAAGTGACTGAGTGGAGAAAATAAACAGAGAACAAAAACGAGCTATATTATTTCCAGTGATAAATGCATCTGGGAGCTCACTGTAGTTGTGTACACGTACTTGGGATGGGAGAGGACAAGTGAGCTTTACCAGCTAAGCCAGTATGCAGCTACTTGCCAAAGTGCTGCTCTGAGCAAAACGTTTGCAGCGTCAAGTGTTATTTTAAATTAATCTTGCTCACAGGCAGTAGAACTGTCTCAACAAGTTGTCAAACTACCAACCTGTCTGGTCTGCGATTCCCAGTCACTGTTACATGGTAACTGTAAATAACAAATCTCACATGCCAGCTGGTTGCGGTGAAGCAGAGTTCCTGACTTCTACTGTGTGGGCATCTGGTGGAGTCAGGAGGAGAAAAAGGCCAAAGGATACAAGTGACAGAGCTGCCACTGAAGTGATAAGTGCTGGGCACAGAGGGATCCCAAATGGAACAGACAAAGGGCATATAGGTCTTAACAGCTCTGCCTAGCACCTCCATATCCTCTCCAGGCACTGCTAGAGGTAATATGCAGGCTGGTTTTGAGGGCTTTTCAAGGGCTTTTTTTGAGGCTAATTTTGAGGGCTCCCTTTATTTAAAGCATAAGGAGCCTCTCAGAAGTCTACTTACATCCAAAGGAGGGCCTTGAACCCTACTTTTTTAAAGTTTTGCTGTTGGTCACGCCAAGCTCCTGATTGAGCTTTCAGGTTTTGCAGCTGGCTATTAAATTCCCAGTGGGAGTCATCCCAGTTGTGTGGAGCAGATGTTTTCCTGGTCATTCTCACTCTCCTGCTGAGTTCAGCACCTCATTCTTAGAGAATCCAGATAAGCCAAGAAATTTTGCTCTCCGGAGGGAATAGCTGTGGATGCGGGATGTCATACGTGCAAGCCATCTTTGTACCATTGCAGGTTCAAGAGGAGCTTTTCACACTGATGGTTGTTTTTTTGTCCCCCCCCTCACTTTTACACAGGGCTACACAGCTCACATCATCAGTACCGTCTCGGAGTGGTCGTTAGCATTGTCCTTCCTCAGCTTTTTCCTCACCTATATCCGTGACTTTCAGGTAAAATGAAGTTAACATTAAGTGCTCTGCTTCTCCAGGCTCTAAACAGCCTGACACCGTGCAAGAGGGGCTGCATTCTGTTATCAGTCATGAAGGCTGAAGAACTTGTAGCACGAAGAGCATTAAGCAGTGCTCTCTCCCTCAGTAGGATTTGCCCCTACTGCGTTAACACACAGACTCCAGCATCAGGCTAGCTTTAACCAGCTTCACTTGCGAGATCTGTCACAGTCACAGCAGACATTTGCTTTAGGATCACAAGGCAAACGATGGAGTCAGTCCAGGAGAACAGCTTGGGAGTCAGGCTTGTGGTTCTGGAGCCAATCTGCATTTTGGTGTTTCATCCAACTACTGAAATTGCCCATGCTGAGACAGCAACAAGCCTGCTAACTTGATTTTTCTTTCCTTTTTCCCACATAGAAAATTTCCCTGCGTGCAGTTGTCAGCTTGCATGGACAAACTCTTTATAACACACCACATAGCTTTGCGACTGATGAGCAGACACTGCTGATAGCAGGGAGCATCTAATGAAGGTGGAGAGAACATGTTCTCAGCATTACTCAGGAATTTAATAGCAATAATGGTTGAAATTTCTAAGCATTTATTTTATATAAAAAAATTATGAAGTGATTGTATTGTACTTGACATAAAGGGCTTCGCTATTAACCCACACAGCAATGCAAATGTTATCAGTATTGTAAACAAGCCTGTAACATTTCCACACATGCCAATGTCATGACAGAATTAAATGAAGGTTATTAAAGAGTTGTGTCTCCTCATCACTTCCACCACATCCAGCTTCACCTCCCTCAGCCCCTTGTCCTCCTCTCTCCAGTGTTGTGCAGGCCAAGTCCTTTTGGATGCACAGAGCCCCCCAGCCTAGAGCCAGGCTCCAGCCTCATCCTTCCACGCCTGTGGCTCCCTCATTGGGGCAGCTGGGGCTGACCCACAACCTGCATACTCTGCCAGAGCAGGACTCCAGCACCACCTCATCCTTTGAGCAACCCACAAGGAGAGCCCTCTTTAACGCCACAGCTTCCTCGAGAGGACAGGAGACTGTCGATAGCTTGACCAGCTCTCCTCTTGCTGGAAGGGCAGCTGCGCATTTGCTCCTGGGGAGGCGTGACAGGAGCAGCAGCAGGAACAGCAACCTCTGGAGGCTGGTCCAAGGTCAGACCACTCTGCTCTGAACTTCTTCCTTCCCTCCCTCTTCTTGGCAGTTTTTTGAGCTGATGGACAGGTTCATCCAGGAGTCCACATGCAGCGTGTCCCTACTGCACACGTCTAGGGAGACTAGACTACGCAGCCCATGTCCCACTTGCTCGACAGGGATGCACAAACTCTTAACGAGCACAGAGCATAGCGCAACACATGTCCTGGTAGCCTTGATGTCCCTAGCACTCCCCTGAGAGTCCAAGCCAGAAGCCAGCTGCTTGTTCCTCCTGCTGCCTCCAAGAGCTGTTACATGGTGTGGCCAGCCCCTACCCTGATCTTGCAGCTTCTCAGGGTGCTCCAGAGGTTGAGCTCCACAAGGCTTTCGATGCTAGACACTCCAGATGTGTGCCAGGTACTGAGCATTTTCATAGGGACAACCTCCCACACACAATAGTCATGTCCAGACGAAGTCAGAAGCCTTGAAAATATACATTTGCTCTAGTTCTACCAAAGTATAGCAAAGTAATATAGAATATATTACCTACAGAATACATTATCAACAGCTGCCTTTGAGCCCTATTTAGCAGGAATAGCTCAGTTTCCTTCCTAAATTATTGCTCAAGTCTACAGCTACATAAGCTCTGGCATGTGTTTCCTCCCACACCAAAATAGCTTATGCTGGCACCTTCCCTTCCCTGGAGGGGCAGGTAAAGGATCAGAAGAGGAATTTAAGCTGGAGGCCTCCTGGAAATCACAGCAACTGCCCTGGGCAACGTCATTCTCCCAGATTACAATAGGGTGTCTCCATCGCAGTTGTGCTTTATTTGCACTTGCAGCCTGGTTCAGCCCAGTTCAGACAGTTCACATGGTGAAAACAAGCTTTGGAGCCAAAAACCTGCCAAACTACTGAAGCCAGTGGAGTAAGAGGACAAATGGATACAATTAACATGGGGTCACAAAGGCCCCAAGGGCTATATGGCTTTGGGAATATTTCACTGAGTATTATATTTTATCTGCTGATAATCCCTAGGAATCAGGGCCTCCCTGGAGAGTTGCACACTTGGCTATACGCTCTCTAATGATGCAATACGCAAACCCCAGTTTCTGGTTAACTGCCACAACCTAGAAAACATGATGCTTCAGCTAGCAGAAACCCCTTCGCTATGTCTCACTTAAGTCTCATCAGGCAAATGGCTTTACCAGGAGATTGTCACGACAGCAACATACTGCCTTGGGTTTGCAGAGCCCTGACCCCTGCTAGGAAGGAGGGAGGGGAGCCCTTTTCCTGGTACAAAACAGAGAGAAACAAAAACCTCATTCATTCATGCAGCTTCTCCAGAAGGCTCTAGTAGGACCCTGCCTGCTCACAGGGCTTTTCTCTCCTTCCCCTTAGTGCCTGGCACCACCTTCCCTTCATCTCACTCCCACAGATCACCATCAAGCACAGGGAGGTTGTGCCTGACAACCAGCATCAGACAGGCTGCCCCCAGGACCAATTCCTGCTCCAGAAAGACCCAATTTTCTCTGTAGTAGCAGCATTCTGACAAGCCAGCCATGACAGACCAACATCCGAGCAATCAGGAGTCTGAACTCTGGGAAAGCCAAGCTCTACCTAAACTAGCACATTCCCAAGTTTGCAGTTAAAAGCCCACAGTCCCCCCCCAAACCTAGTGCTCCCCCCACCTGCTCAGCACCATTTACTGGGTTTCTCGCTCATTTGCAGATCCACAGATGTTCAACCTCAGAGCAAACTCTTCCCTGTATAACAACCAACTAGGAAAGCCCTCTTCCTCCTCTCTCACCCTCTTCCACAGGGACAGGGATGAGCAGCACTCAGGAACAGCTCCATACTCCTGATGGATGGCTCCAGAGATGTATGACCGCATTGTATCACTGACTCTTTCTCCTCCTTCCCTCCAGTCCCACCAACACAGAAAATTGCTGCCAAGGGCTGAGCCAGGTCCCACCTCTCCTACTGAGGACTTTTGATGGCCAGTCACCCTGCAGGAAATTGGGCACAGTCTGTGCTGGCTGAGGAAAATTTGAAGATTCAAGCAGTCAACTCAAGACCCTCAAGGATCTGCTTCCCTCAGTGCTACAGGACTTCTTGGCTCCTGAGGGCATTAATATACCCTAATTGCCCTGACCAGTCTCACCTGTGACCTCCTCCCACACCTTCTGCCTATGGCCTAAGAGCTCCTTTTGAGCCCAGGCTCCAGCACCCAGTCTGGTCTGAGCTATGTTACAGGTAGACATGCTTTCAGGCTCTGGCTTTATTTTGTGGATAGGCTTCAGACCAAATAGCAGGTAACTTTTCTCCAACCTGATCTGCTCCATGGATTCCGAAGTCCTGCATCCAGTCCTGTCTCCTGCTGCTCCTGACTGAACACCTTGGACAGACCCAGGACCTCATCCATCATCTCAGCTTGCCTGGGGCTGTCCATGGACCCTGTTATCACCACCCTGCTCTGCCTACCTGGCCCAACTCCCTGGTTAGTGAGGGCACTGCCTGTGCCCAAGTGACCCCCAGCTCACCCTTCCTTGCGGGGTAGCCCCACTCCTGCTTCTCCATAACAAGGTGAAATGTTTCAGTCAATTCCCATTGAGTTCATCAGCATTTCCTCGTTAAGGAGTGGCTGCATTCATACTACTTTTCCTTGCCAGTTCCTGTGAACTCGTTCTTCCTCTAGTCCTGGCTGACTGCAGTAAACTTACAGGCTTGGGCTAGAGAAACTACAGCCTGAATGACTGTACTGGGTCTGTCTGAGATGGAGTTAATTTTCCCCATAGCAGCCCTCAGAGTGCTGTGCTGTGTACTGGTAGCTAGAGCGGTGTTGATAACTCACAGAATCACAGAAACACTAGGTTGG